>NC_031783.1:13458891-13536562 GCF_001522545.3 Parus major | reverse complement strand
GCCCGGGGCGCCCGCCCGGCCCTGCCCGTGCCCGCTGCCGAGCGGCGACACCGCCCTGAGCCGCCTGGTGCGCCGCCTCCTCTCCGCCCGCCGCTCGCTCGACCTCTGCGTCTTCGCCTTCTCCTGCCCGCAGCTCGCCCGCACCGTGCAGGTCCTGCACCACCGCGGGGTCCGCGTCCGCCTGGTGACGGACGCGCAGTACATGGGCATGCACGGCTCCCAGATCGGCCGCCTGCGCCACGCGGGTGAGCGGGGCCGGCGCTGCCGGGACGGGCGAGCGGCCCCGCTCCGGGGGTGGCCCCGGGGCACTGCGGGGCTCGGGGCCCCCTGAGCAGGTGTCTGTGTCTCTGCAGGGATCCAGGTGCGCCACGACCAGCACAGCGGGTACATGCACCACAAGTTCGCCATCGTGGACCGGAGGATGCTCATCACAGGCTCCCTCAACTGGACCACCCAGGCCATCCAGAGCAACCGGGAGAATGTGCTGGTCGTGGAGGACGCCGAGTATGTGAAGGCTTTTCAGGATGAGTTTGAAAGGATTTGGGAAGAGTACAATCCTGCCAATTACAAGTTTTTTCCCAAAGGCAGTAAATAATTGAGCTGCCTCACAGGGCTAGTGGAGCATGGTAACACCCACGGATTTCATTATTATGTATAGACACCATTGTTTTGTCTGTCTGGGTGTAACTTTGGCAAATGTCTCCAGAGAAGTGAAGTGTTCTCTGCCCTAAAATGCCACAGATCCGTCGCTGTGGGTCATTCCTGTGCTGGAGGGAATGACACAATGTTTGGTTGTGAGGGTGACAGTGACAGAGCTCCATTCATAGGCATTAACACTTTGGCCAGGCTCGTTGCTGTGCCCTGGTGCAGACCGGGTGTGTTCATACAGAGCATGTGTTTCAGTGGTAAAAGGAACATTTTCCAGCTCATGGAATGGAATTGTAGCCCAAGGGCTCCTCTACACCGGTTACTAAAGGACATATAAGGGGGCTACAGCAGAGTTAAGAGTTTTACAGATTAAGTGCCTCAGTTACATTTCCTGTTGGCATTAATTGTTGAAAGTTGGTAAAAGGAAATTCGTGGGAAATAGCAAAAAATTTTAAGTTTTGATTGTGTTCCTTTTGGTTAAAGGTTAGCAGAGCTCCGGTGTAAAAGCTTGAGCACCAATGGCAATTACAGTTCTCTTCCAGCAAGGAAGAGTAGGGAAATCTGGAAGGAAATGAGAGAAATGGTTCTCTGGGATTAGTGTTTATCTGGAGAGCAGACACAGCTGGAGTTGGGTTACCTGCTTCAGGTGAGGTCTGGAAAGCCTGGTTCTTCCAGGTGTTGGGACACCTTGTCACGGTCTCTGCCCTCACCTGGTATCACCAGCCTGGGGACAGCGAGGGGAGGGAGGTGACATCTCTGTCCCTGCAGCTCAGAGTGGAACAAAGATAATGTAAACCTAAGAATTTCAAACTCCAAATAGTGTCTAAGTAAGAATTGTCTTACACTGAACAGAAAGTGCCTTAATACAGCTCAAAATGAAAGGAGCTTTGATATTCTGTTACCAGTTCTGTTACCAGTAGTGCTGTGATTGCCACTATTAAATAAACCATTTTTCACAGAAAACATCAACAGCCTCATCTGACTTTTGCATTCCAGTTCCTGTTCCTTATTAAGATATTTATGCTACATGGACATTCTCAGATTTTAATCTGTTCTGTAATGAGAAAGTTTGCATGGGGAAAAGAAAATTATGTTATCTGTATGGAAGCACCTGGGAAAGGTCATTCTCCAGTAAATCCCATTCAGCAGCACTAAACTACTTAAAATATATTATTGCTGTCAAAATTCTGCCTGCTGCATTTCCTTTGTGAAGTGCAACTATAAAAACAAATCTCCCTTTTCATGCTCTGACCTCTTTTTCTTCTTTTTAGAAATAAACCTGTCACACACAGCATGCAAAGGGTGGTGCAAAAATAGTTTATTACCATATAGTTAATGTAAAGTTAGGTAATTGTATTTACAAAGTAAAAATGATCAGCTACATCCTGGGGAGCCTAGCATGTCACACAAGGTTTGTAAGGAATAAATACAGTGAGAAAAAGTGACGTTTCTATTACAGCGAGCAGTTGGTCAGGAATGGTGGCTCTTAAAAAAGCACTGAAATAAACTGGGAGTGGAAGGGAGAAGGGGACAGGAACTCACACACATGGAAAAACAGGAGCCTTCCACACCCCTCCCCTTCGCAGGGGGGAAGAAGTGATGTGTGAGAGCCCTGAGGCTGCAGCACCCCAGCCCTGCTCTGCTCCTGCTCCATCACATCCTCACAGAAACGACTCTGGGACTTGACTCCTTCACCCCCAGTGCTCACAACCGCCCTGGGCTGTTCCCAGACACACAAGGCAGAGCAGAGTGCCCAGATTTGACCCAGAACGAGTCCCCATCATGGGTCAGTTGGGTGAAGCTCTGCTCGGACAGAGCCAGGGCCAGGTGCTGAGGGCACTGCAGGAAGACTGAGCATTCATGAATACCTGAACTGCCACATCAGACACCACCCACAGCCTCACAGAGCTCCCTTCCCTCCCCCCAAACCTCCATCCTTCCAAAGGATTCTTTAAACTCTCAAGCCATCCAGAACTCCAGAAGGTGGACACAGGCCAAGTCAGAGCATTCCTGCTTCCTACTTACCACAGTCTCTACCATTTCTCATGCTTTGCTTTCTCTAGGTGAGAACAGTGTTCTTGTCCTGCACACAGGCTGAAGAAAGCATGAAGAAAATAATGCTAATTGCACCCATTATTTGTGAGTTCAGGGCCAGCTGGGTTAGTTCAGCTGCTACCAACTTGTCAGGTTTCTCTAATAAATCCCACAGGTTTCCTCAGCTGCCTCACACTGAGCTTGTTGTTCCCAGCCTGGAGCTCCCTCCCTGTGTCTGCAGCACTGCCTTGGATCTTCTGGTAGTTCCACTGTGTTTGAAGTTACAGTGAGCCACAGCTCGTGGATGTGCAGGGGAGGCTGTGGCTCCCTCGGGAAGCCCAAGAGCATCCCAAAAGTGCTGCACAGCGTTCCTGGTGCTTCCCAAATCCAGGGCTCGCTGTGCTCAGTGTGGCTGTGCAAGGAGAGCTCAGCAGGGAGATGTTGCTGCTCTCTGTAGCAACAGGGCACAGTTTGCACATGCACAGCGTTGATCAAACACGAGATTATTGAGTCCTCTGACTGGAAAAAAATACCCCAAATTTATAGCAAAGTAAGTTACAGTGGTCAAACAGACTGTACACAATCTTTGGACAGGTACTTTCGAAGCTGAAGGCATAGATCAGCAGAAAAGGTTTGAAAAGGTATTTTAAACAGTCTTCAAACCCCCAAAAAAGCAGTTTATCAGGGCAGATGGGGTGGGTTGCTCCTCTCCCAACCCACATGTGGGGCCTCTGTTCTACAAGACAAAAATCAAACCCACAACTCAGTCACAAAAGAGAACCCTCTGCAAACTGCTGAGGAATAAATATTTACACTGCACGCTTGGAATACTATACAGGTATTAAATTACTTTTGTTCTTAAAAAAGAGAAGAATAAGAAAGCTTTTTTTTACCTAAAAAAAAATGGAAAAAATTACAGAGCAAAGGCAAACCACAGCAAGTGCTTGAGTATACACAACAAACTGAGTATCCAAACCAGGACAAAAATGCAAAGATCCTGTGGAAGTGCCATCAAATAGAGTTGATACAAAAGTGACATATTTTGCAGTGTAAGCATTTTTACTATAGCCCAGTTCTCTGGTATCAAATAAAAAATAAAAAAAAATTAAAAAAAAAGAATTTTCTGGTTTGCAAGTCAGCACCAATTCTAAGTAATTCTGGTTTTGAAGCAAATTAACACAATTTGCTTCTTTTTTTAATATGTGGGCAAAGAAAAGGTGACATTTAAAGAAGGATTCAGTCTGGCTAAGGGGAGATGGTGCAAATGGAAGGAAAATTTTACTCAGGAAAAATAAGATTACTTGGAACTGAGGAGACACCTGTGCCTTCATTGCACTTGACTTTTCCTAAACCTCCCTTTTTGGTGTTATCAACAGTGTGGAGTGATGCAGAATGCAGCAGCTTGCCCACACACTTTCTAAATTAAATAGCCACTGATTAATCCCAAAAGGTGGAGGAAGCCTGGAGCAGGAAGAAGCAAGAAGATAACTGAGGATCACTGCTATGAGTAAAAGGACTTGTCCCTTTATTTTCAAGTACTGAGCTCTGCAGGATTATTTCAGTTTGGGGATGTTTATTGGTGCTGCAGGTTCTTTTTCTTTATTCTAAAGGCAGGTAAAGTGCTGCCCCTTGCCCTGGAGAGATGCTCAGATTCACCAGAATGAGCCTAGAACCCTTAGCAGGGGCTCAGAACATTTGGCTGCATAAGGAACCTTCCTCCCTCCTCTTCCTCTCAGTGACCCCCAGAATTCACAGCTCCCACTGTAAACACACCCCAAACATCCTTCCCAAGCACTGCCCCGAGGGTGCAGCTGATCCTGACAATGTCAAGGCCACTGCTCAGCCCTGTCTGTACAGCAGACCAAGATCCTCCATTTATTTTTCCAGAGGAGCCCATGGAAAATGTCTGCTCCTACAAGCCAGAGCATATGAGCAGGATTTGCTGGGGAATCTAAGGTAGGTCAGGGTCCACATGGCAAGAAGGAGACCAGAATGTTGTGCTTGGTGGGCTAGAAAGGACAAAGTTCCATCCTAAGTCTAAAGAGAAGAGGAGGAG
This sequence comes from Parus major, assembly GCF_001522545.3. NCBI lineage: Eukaryota > Metazoa > Chordata > Aves > Passeriformes > Paridae > Parus > Parus major. Next base: position 13,531,824 of record NC_031783.1, on the reverse strand, counting down.
GAGGAGGAGGAGGAGGAGGAGGGTGTTCTCCTAGAGCCAGTGACATCTTGTGAGGGAAGAGCAATGGCAAGGCCCACGTGCCATCCCAAATCCATGTTGCCTCTCACTGCTGGGAGACCAGAGCTCACCACAGGCCTGGAGCAGGCAGGGATGAAGTGGCTGGAGAGGTGATGCAGGTGGCTCACGGTAGGAAGGTTCCCAGGTCTCGGATGCAGGGACTGGCTGCACATCCACACATCCACGGGCACGTGCTGCTGATGAGGGAAAGGCTTTGTATCTGACAGGCTGAGCATCTTTCCTACCCTGCTCCCATCTCCAGGACCTCCATGCACACCCAGGCACACAGAGCATCCCTACAGAACAGGTGCTCTGCCCCCTGCAAGGTGCTGGCATCCTGCCTGGGCACAAACAGGGCTCCTCCAGCCAGGAGCGGCTGCCAAGTCCTGCCGTGAGGTGCCAAGCTGGACACCTGGCCATGGCAAGGCCACACAAGAGCCTGATTCCACTGTGGGTCAGTGACACCGTGTCCTGCTGAGGGTCTGGCAGCTGGAAAAGAGATTCTGCTCCCAGGAGGATGAAGGTAACTCTGAGAGCTGCTGTGGTCCAGCCTGGCAGGACTGGGGGTGGCTTCACCAGCCCCGTGGGCTCTGAGAGCTGCGCCTGTACCAAGCACCAGACCCAAAACCAGCAGGGAAGCACCAGGATATGCTGGGCTCAACCTTGGCTGAGTGCCCAAAGCACAAGAGGAAGCTCTGCTCCATTCCACATTCCAGCCTGAAGTGGTCACTCAGCACCTCACCAGGCTGGGAAGCCAATGTGCCAGTCTCCTTCAGCCTTGGTGACCAGAGAGGCAGGACCTGGGATCCTTCCAGGTGGAATCTTGAGATTTATCCTGGGATAAAGCCCCACATCTTCAAAGCAGCACAAGCTTCATCTAGGAAGCCTCTGCTCAGCTGGCTGTGACCATCTAAGAGCTACCAGTTCCTCATCCCTTGGTTTGTATGCATTTATCTGCCTCATGGTGCTAAATTACATGTTTTAAATAGAAAAGCTATTAGGACTGAGAAGGTCTGAAGCACATACTGGTTTTGAGATTTTTATTTCAGGAAAAGATTAAAGAATTAAAATAGGAGCTGCCCTGCTGACAAGAAGAGTTGAATTCAAGAAGCTGGTAAAAAAGGAGCATTATATGCATTGAGCACTGTGCATTTTCAGTCAATATTGGCTCTACTTTCTACTCTACTTTCCTTTGACTAGGAAAAGGGAGTTTCACATGCGCACAGACCCTGGGATACACAGGATTCAATGAGAGGAAGGGAGTAACAGCAAAAGAAAAAAAAAAAAAAAAAAAAAAAAAAAGAGTGCTGGGCTTGATCTAACAGAGGCAAGAAAGTGATCTTACAGCTCGGCCCCTGGAACACCAACTCCGACCACCAGCGAGACGGGAGCGAGGACGCGCCGACGGGGCCGACTCGATGGTGCACGGCAGTAGCTGCAGCTCCCCATCCACAACCACCTGGGCAGCCACCAAAACTTGCCAGGCTTCAGTGGCACCTACATTCAGGATACGGCACAGTCACGGGGCAGGAGAATCACTTCTTGCATCCTTCTCCAGCGAGATGTCACTGTTGTACCTCCAGGCTGCGGCCGCCGGCACGGACTCGCGCTCCCCGACAGCTTCCCCCGGCTTTCCCCCCTTGCAGGTGCAAGAAATGCAGTCGAGATCAATGGTTAGATCAGGCTCCTGGTGTGCTCTGAGCACGGGGTCTCTAGACAGCAGTAAGAGCTCGGTCTGGCTGACACCACCCAGGCCCTGCTCGCTCTTCCCGACAGAGCTATAGCTTATTAACAGGCTACTGAGCCTTAATACTGACACTTAGTGTAATGGTTTACAGTAAAGAAAGGATTCTCCTACAAAGCGCCGAAGAGAGGGGGGGAAAATCCCCACTCCAATCCCTTCCTCTCCCTCTCAGAGTCTCTGGAGCATCTCACAAGCAGGGAAAGGAGCTGGGGAGGCGAGGGGGGGACACCGCCAGCGCGGCGCCGGGTCCCGTCGGGGCGTCAGGACGAACGACAGCGAGGACATCGTAAGGAACGAGAGACAAACGGTGCTGGTGCTGTGCTGCCTCAAGCTGGGAGGTGCGCGTGGTCAAGCGGAGCGGGGAGAACTAGTCTTTCTTCAAGTCCCTGGATTCAAAAAGCTTCAGGCGTTCTTGCACAGTCAGGCCTTCCTTCAGACTCTGGGAGAGACAAAAGACAGAGAGGGTTGGGGCACGGGCCTGGCGCGTGGGCGGGGAGCGATGCTCAGGCAGAGACGTGGCAGCGAGGAATGGGCTCCTTGGAGGAGGATTAGTGGGACATGCTGAGAGAACACACAGTTATGGTGCCTTGAGACAGGGTGAGATTGCAAATGAACCAGGCAACGAACCAGAAGCGAATGAGAGGCACATCATGCTGCAAGCGGGATTAGCTGACTTGGGAATGACTCTGGAGCTCACAGGGCACTGCTGGATGGGGCAATTCCAGCTGTGGGAGCCCTGGGCAGGCCAGCTGGGATCTGCTATGCTGAAACCCCAGGATGCTGAGCAGGACCTGCAGGCTGGTCCTTCTCTGCCTTCCACACCACTGCAGCACCCATGGGGACAGTCCTGGCTCCACTCTATGCAGGATTTGCTCAAGAAACCCTGGAAACTGCTGTGTGCTGCCAGCGACCATCCCACCCCTTCTCTCAGCCCACCCTGGACTCTCCCAAGCCAAAGATGCCTTGATATTCCAGGCTTAGACAGAGGAGTCCTAAATGCTGTTCAGGTCTGGCAGGCTCTGATGGCTGATCCAATTCAGATGCAGCATTCAGATTTCAAGGCACAACTCTCAGCTGGCCAGGAGCCCCCTGGCATTTGGAATTGTAAAATCCATCACCTACACATGGGGACTCGGTAGAGGGGGGAAGAAACGCAGAATAAATTGCCTGAATCCTGTAGGACAGCTTTAAATTGAAAGCAGCCTGAGGGGATGCACCAGCCTAAAGCCAGCCCCCTCCTTCCTGCAGACCCAAACCTGTGGCATGAGAGATCGAGGAAAGCAAGGCATTAGGTGGTGAGTTGTCCCTGTAGATGAGGAGGCACAGCCACCTCCCATCCCTAAAAACAGCCCCCACAGCCAGGGCTCTGCCCCTCTGTGCCCCACTGCCTGTCCCCACCCCACAGCTCTGCCTGCCAGCCTGGTCCTTGGAACTTGCAAGGAATTCGTGCTGCAGCTGCATCATTTGTTTGCTTTACAGACCAAGACTTGGCACCTTCAAAAGGCACAGACTGAAGGGATGGAAATCAGCTCCTAGGAGGAAAGTCTGAGGGAATTGGGATTGTTTGGCCTGGAGAAAAGAAGGCTCAAGGTGACCTTAGGGCTCCTTCCAGAGTCTCTCTTCCAGGAGAGCTGGAGAGGGACTCTGGAGTGACAGGATAAGAGGGGATGGCTTCCCATTGCCAGAGGGCAGGGTCAGATGGGACACTGGGAAGAAATCCTTCCCTGGGAGAGTGGGGAGGCCCTGGCACAGGGTGCCCACAGAAGCTGTGGCTGCCCCAGGATCTCTGGAAGTGTCCAAGGCCAGGCTGGACAGGGCTTGGAGCAACCTGGGACAGTGGAAGGTGTCCCTGCCATGGCAGGGGTTGGAACTGGATGACTTTTCATCCCTTCCAACCCAAACCATTCTGGGATTCCATGATCCTGCTATCAGGCAGCCACCTCCCCTTCTCCTTTCCCTTCCCTGGCTGTGGTGCCAGAGGACTGTTCTATCACAGCAGCAGGTTGGACTTTTGGGCTGAGTTTTCCTTCCCATGTATTTATCAAGGCAGAACTCCATGATAAACTTGCCCCAAGGCTGTGCAGATTCCCATGGTTACTGTATTTCTGGAAATGTTTTTCCTCCCACAGGCCCACAAACACAGAAGGGCTTTGCCAGGCAGCATGGAAATGAAAGCACTAAATTGGACTGAATTTCCAAATGCTGTGTGCTCTCTTTCCAACGGGCAGCAGAGTCTCCTGGGAGAGTCTCTGAGCACACACTTCCTAAAGGAAGTTTACTTTGGGCCTCTTTAAATGGGAGCAGCTCGTGCATTCCAGTTCTCGCATTTGATTTCTCAGTGGATGGAAAGAGACACCAGGAATCATCAGACTGTTCTGCCTGATGGCACAAATTCCAGCAAATTCAGCCCCCAGGCAGTCCCACAACCATTTCAGCTGCTGATGAGGAGAGCCTGATGAAGTGAGACTAATGCAGGATGATATCTGTGATAAAGGGATTTTCCAACAGACTTCCTGGGGCTCTCCACCCACCATGCTGGGAGCTCCCCTCTCCTAACCTGCCTCTGCAGGTGCTCCCACCTTAGTCTTTGCCTTGGGCCAGGAAATTCACTATTGCTCCAGGTAATGGAGATATCTGGCTCATTAGAGTCAGCCCTATTTCTTATCAGCTCCCTCCTTTTGCTGGATGAGCTTGGAAGCCTTGGAGGCTCAGGGATGGAGAGCAGGAGGAGAAGGTTACTGGGCAAGGAAGATTCTTGCTCAGGCACGGATCAACCTGGAAAAGCAGCAACTGTGGGTAAAGAAAATTAGGGCAGTCCAGGACATTCCCTCTGCAGCTGAGGTGGCTGAGACCATTTTCTGTGCTCTGGGCTGTTATGGGAAGCACACTTAAAAGCATCCCTGACTATTCCTGCACCTGGCTAACAGCAAAACAGGTGTTTTCCTACGAGACCTGGACGGTGCTGGAGTTTAGTCTGAGGCATGCAGAGTCATTCAGGCATGCACACTCAGTGTCCCACGCTCCCAACACAGTAAACAGGAAAACATGCCCCACCATGTCCAAATCCTCTCCAGGACAAGCTGTGTTGGTGAGGGTGGGAAGAGGAGAAAGACAAAAATCCACATTCCCCAGGGAAGAGGCAGAGAGACTGCGTTTCACACGGATCTTGGGTACACTAACTTCTCCCCTCCCCTTTGCTCAAGAGAAGAGTTAGCAGTGAATAAACCCATCAGTCAGTCAGTCATTAAGAGAAGGAGGGCTCTGGTTTGGCAGGGAGGTGTGAGCAGTGCATGCAGAGGTTGGGCCGCTCCCGTGGTGGCTGCGGCGCTGGGCGGGTGCCGGTGTGTTTACCTACGTGGCAGGGAACCTGGACTCGGGTTCATTTCAGTTATCCCATGAGACCTGCTCAATAACGGACTGTTGAAGGAAAAAGCAAAATAAAACAAAAAAAACAAAAACAAAAGAAGCTTATAAATCCCAAATGAATTTGTGCTGGTGCAGCCCCAGCCCCGCCCGTACCGCAGTGACTCCCTGGCACAGCCCCTGCTTCCTCTCCTCTCCTTCCCCACCAAGCAACACACATGGGGACTACACAGAAAGTGATCTGAGTTGAAGTGGTAAAAGGAAACACAACATCAGACTGGCCCAGAAGGTCTGGGCTGCCCCAAAATGTGCAGAAGTCTCTCTCTGTTCACTGGGTGCAGTGCAGACACCCCGAGCTGAGGAGCTGCTGCTCACAGAGCTGTGAGTGTTTCCCCATGTGGGCACTGAGCTCAGAGTATTTTGCCTGCCCTGCAAGGGTCCAACCACTTCAAACATCAGCACGAGACACCAGGTGAGAGGCAAAGCAGGTTTGCTCATGCTGAGCTTCCTCCCAGCTGCCCTGTGTTTAATGCTGACTCCTGATCAGCATTATTTGCCCTTCCTTATCCCTGTGGTCCCACATGATGTAGCTGGCTGCCAAGGAGAGCTTGGCACAGCATCACTGGGCTTTGGGACCAACAGCAAGCACAGAAGGACCACAGAAGCACAGGGCCATCTGCACTATGTTAACACACGAGCAAAGCGTGTGTCACATATGCCCAGGACTCAGGCACTGCTGATACACATGAAGACAAAAAAACCTTGCAGTGATGAACACTAAAAGTAGAATGATGTACACATTTCCACCTATATTTCAGCTGAAAAGAGGGAGCAGATACTGGGATAGTCCTCCTGTGAAAGACCAAAGAACAAGGCAAACTTCAGCCTTTTTTCCAACCAGGAAGCAGCTTCATGCCTCCATCTGAGCAGGGTCCAGAGTTGGGGAGCAGGCCCTGCCTGGCTGCACAGTCAGTCCTTTTGCAGTAAAAAAACATCCAGGCTAGCACTAGTGGCTGGGAAATTCTTAATTTTGTTCTCTTGCCCATTTCTTCCCACTTGGGGTCCCCACCAAAGAGAAATGCTGGGCATTCCTCATTCCCATCCCACTGGGCAGCACATCTGAGCTCACCTTTGACCTGATATTCCTTAGTTGCCGGCTAACACTGGATCTGTCTTTCTTCAAGAAATCAGGGTTGCTTTTTGATTTCATAATATCTGGGAAGAAGCAAAAGAAGTGGGATTAGCCTGGTGCCCACTGCCTTCCTGCAAGGCCAGGGCTGGGACTTTGCCCTCCCAGCCCAGGAAAGTGCCCCGGTGAGCCCGGCTCTTAGCGCTGCCCCAAGGGCAGAGGGGGCTTTTGGGCATCCCTGCATCACGAGGTTTTCCTGATGCAAAATGTCACAAGGCTTTCAAAGCTCATCAGCTTTGGGTTGGAAGGCCAAGTCCTACACTCAGACCCATTACTGCACAAGGGTTTGCACTCCAGGATTCCCATGTTAGCTCAGGACACCCAGGACTGCTTAGAGCTGCTGGAGGAGGACTGACCATATCCCGATACAGTGGTGTTCACAGGGGATTTCTCTCCCTGAGCTTCTGTGGCTGCTTTCAGCTGCTCTTTCAACCTGCTGATATCACAGTCTGCCTTGGCCTTGACGATGCTCAGCTCCGTGTAGATATCTTTGTACTTGTCGCTGGCGTATTTCTTATCCTGGCAAGGGAACAAGAACAACCCACTGGAGCCAGACAGACAGCTGGAGCCGAAGGGTTTGTGGATGCACTGAAGAGGAGCTTGGCAAATGCCGACGGAAGAAGCGCCGGCAGCGGGAAAGAGGCTTGGCCAGGGCAACACACGCCCTCGGAGCTGCTTCCAACAGCGATCCGGGACTGCGGGAATGGAGACAGGCGGAGAGCTGAGAGCCAAGGGCCAGCACACGGTGCTGCCCATGCGTGCAGCCCCTCAGCTACAGGGCTGTTTGTGCCTTTTCATTTTAGCCAAGAGACAGAATTCAAGTAGAATTCCCAGAAATGGCCTTGGCTTGTCCAGAGCAAACCAGTTCCACCGCTGCGAGGCTGGGCAGATCTCTAACACTGATTGTTTGTGCCATTTAAATCTGATCTGATGTGACAGTAAATGGGGAAATCACGCTGAAAGGGATGTTTTCCCACACTGTCTCCTTTGTGGGGTAAGTCTTAAGTTGATACATGAAGTGCTTTACTGATGACACCAAAATGGGGACGGAATTACATTCAGGGGAAAAATTAAATATGGTTTCAAATCTGGGTGTAAATGGGCTGGAATCTAAGCACAGACACTCAGGAGCAGAGCACAGAAGGAGGATTTGCAGAACCACCCCTGGCATTACCCTCAGTGCTGTCTGCAGCTCGTCTTTGAGGGAGCTGATCTCCTGCTTCAGGTACTGGATTTCGGATTCTTTGACCCGCAGCAAGACCTGTGGGAACAAAACACAGCATTTTTGCACCTGAGCAGATACAGTTTTACACCTGCTGTACCCACTGGTAATCAAGTACAGGGCTGGAGACTCAGCCCAATGCCAGCACAACAAGGCCTCTGGTCCACTCGTCCTCTGCTTCTCACAAGAAAACTCCTCCAGGTTCTCTTGGGAGCTTGCCCAAGCTTGCAGTGCTGGTGTGGTCCCTGCACACCCCAGTTTCTGTCCCCAGTGCTCTGCATGGATTGGATCCCAGGGACAAGCAGGGGCTGCAGAAGGAAGAGTGAGTGTCTGGCACGATGTGGTAAGAAGATCAGGACACCAGAACCTCCTGGCCTCATGCAGCCCATGACAACAGTGCTGACCAGCCACGAGAGGTGACTGGGAGACAGATGGCTACAACACCTCCCGGGCTGTGACACGTTCCCAAGCTGTGACATGCTCCCAGGGTAGGCAGCACATGTGCCCCACCATGTGCCTCCCTGCAGAACTCACCTCCAGCTCATAGGCGTCCTTGCCCTGCGTGAGAGGCGACCCAGCAGCCTCTCCCCCGCCCTCCCCGGTCAGCAGGGTCCGCAGTCGCGTGATCTCCGCAGCCAGGCGGTTATTCAGCTCCTGGGAAGAGGAGGAGAGCCGTTGTGGGAAGGGAGAGCGTGGCCACAGCTCAGCACGGAGCCCATTGTCACCAGGACAGGGACCCTCACCTGGTTGTGGGCGTTGAGCTCCTGGTTCTCCCGCTGGCACTGGCGGAGGGCCTGCCTCTCAGCCTCCAGCGCCTGCGCCAGGTGCGCGTTCTCCAAACACTTCTGGGAATACTGCTCCGAAAGCACCTCCAGCTCCCTCTGCACTGACTGCAGCTCCTCTCTGCGGAACACACAGGGGGTAGTGCCCTCTCCACACACACACACACACATCCCCATGCCCATTCTTCCTTCAGCGTCCCAGGACAACCCATCAGGGAGATAAGCACAGATGATGAGGATTGTGTATTCCCTTTGGGAAAAAAACGCAAGTCCAGAGCAAGTCAACTTCCCTCTCCTGGCAGAGCCATGCTTGGGCTCTAAAGGGGACAGGAGGTCATTCTCTCAGAGGTTAAGTGGCAGAACTTTCTCAGGTTTCCAAATAACTGAGCTGAGATCTATCAAAATCTACCTATGAGAAATTCTTTCCTGTGAGGGTGGGGAGGCCCTGGCACAGGCTGCCCACAGAAGCTGTGGCTGCCCCATCCCTGAAAGTGTTCAAGGGCAGCTTGGACGGGGCTTGGGGCAACCTGGGATAGTGGAAGGTGTCCCTACCCAAGGCAAGGGGCTGGAATGAGATGAGTTTTAAGGCCCCTTCCAACCCAAACCATTCCAGGATTCTAAGTTTGCTCTGGGCACCTGAGACCAGCTGTATTTGCACACCTCCCCAGCTTATACAGATGTATCATGGTTGATAAAGCTGACAGGCTGCCCTGCTCAGTCCTCACAGGAGGACAGCCTTGCCATGGAAAGCTCAGAGCTTCCTCCTCACATCTGAATGACCCTGCTGCAGGGTACTGGCTGCTCATCTGCTACTTCTGGGGACCATGAAGCAGCTATTCTGGGTAATGTGGGGACATTGATCTGGAAGATCATGGGCAACCAGGAGGCTCTGATGGACGCAGCTGAATCAGGACCAAAGGAAGAGGCCCCTGAAATAACCCCAAACTCATTGCCAGAACGAAATGGGAGAGAAGGGTCTCCCAACACATGATCTCCGTGCAAGATGGCAACAGAAGACAGTGATGGTCTTACAGGTACTGCCTTCGGAGGGCCTCGATGTCGGCGTTGACGCTGCTGATCTGGGAGCGCTGGGACTTCTCCAGCTCCCGCTCCAGCTCCTCCCGGTGCGCGTTCTTCATGGCTTCGATGGCTGTGAGGGCCAGTACAGCGTTAGCACCCAGCACCCTCCACCCATGGGTGGGTTTTTGAGGTTTTGTTCATTTCTTAAAGGAGCCAAACCAAAGATATCCCTGCAAATTTCCCACTGCTTCACAGCCCCTTCAGTCTGTGCCCCAGCTGCAAAGGGGCTTCTGCAAATCCCACTTTTTAACAGAGTCCAAATGATTGTCCACTTCACACATTGTTTCCTGGACTGTGGGACTCCTAATGCAGAGCCACTAAACTCCAGTGTTTTAAAATTCCCTGTGCCCCTGAAGAATGAATTCAGTGTGGAATTGGCAATCATTTGACAACAGGAATGACTAATGCCCTTTGGAGTTGGAACGGAAAACAGATCAGACTATGTAACAACCAAAGAGGGGTATCTACCCTGGAGAAGGACCAGGAAATGGGCACCAAACCTGGATGACCAGGAGATGGACCTCCATCTAAAACATCTTTCCCACAAGCCCATTCCCATCTCCCTGTGCAGCCCACCCAGCCCTCATCCCATCCCTGCTCTGCTCCTCAATGCAGCCAACACCACTCCCATGTCCCCATCACCACTGACCCACCCCACCATGGGGACCCTCTGGTACCTGAGATGGTGGCAGCCGTTTCCTCTGCCAGCAGGCGATCCTTCTCCTCCCGCAGCTTCTCCAGCTCCCGCTGGTGTTGCCGCTGCAGGTCCTCGATCTTCTTCTGGTGTGTCTCCTCCATGGCTGCAAAGCCCCTCTCACATGTTGCCTGCAAAGGGAGAGGGGGAAGGGTTGGCCCAGGTGCACAGGGCCGGTGCCACAGCGGTGGGGAGCCCACCAGGAGCCACACACCAAGGGGCAGCTCAGCTCCCCAGGTCCAGCAGGGATCTTCTGCTTCCCCAGCCATGGAGCAGGATGGACCTCGCAAAGATCAGGGCTTGTCCTGTGAAGGGATACACAGGGCAGACCCAGTTGGGGATTGAAAACGTATGTCCAAAAAAACAACCAAAAAAATCTTCTGTGCCCCTTCTGTTCTTTTCAATGCCTGTTTTTTCCAGCCTCTGAGTGGAAAGAAGATGACTTAACAGCAACAGGATCTCAACTCCCAACCGAATATTGCTACAAATGCTGCAGGGAAAATTACTTGCTAATTGAATTACTAGGAAAGAACCTGGGCCAGGAGCAATTTGGGGAGTTGGGATTCACCAGGGGTGAGGTCCTGAATTCCTGCCTGGTCCTTCTGCCCCTGGCACAGCCCCCACTTCTGCCTTTGCAGCAGACAAATGCAAATGACTGTTCCCAGCTCAGCTGCCAGCCCAAGCATATCGGGATCCTGGATGGACACACGGCTGCAGGACACAGACAGGACCAGCAAAGCCACAGGCAGGCCCAAGCCACGAGGGAAGAAGAGGCACACAGTTGGGACAAGGTGCTGAGCCCCATCAGGCAGCTTGGGACAAACCTGATGCCAAACACTGCACAGGGCTTTTCCCCTTAACGACAAAGGCTGGCCCCTTATTCCCCAATTTCAACTGAGCTCACCTTGATTAACACCAGTGTTTTCTGTGGAAAGTGAGAACTGTCACCTAGGGACCTCTGGGACCCCATGGGAAATTTTAGAGGGACAGATTCACTCCCCCAGTGGCAAAAGTGCTCAGGACAGTTCAACACCACTGATCCTCACTAACATATACCCATCAGCATCAATTTCTTGGCTAATGCTGTGTTACCTACACCTAATCCTCATTCCCAATTTTCAGCTTGGTGGTTTTTTCCCTCCCATTTAATTTTTAATCTCGAGGCATTCTTCACTTTCCCAGCCTTGTTTGTTTATTTGTTTTTTTAAACTCCTTACTCAGTGCCAGAACCTGCCTGGACTTGGCTGTGGCACAGAGCAGCCCTGCAGGATTCTTCATTACACCCAGAATCACAGAATATGCTGAGTTGGAAGAGATCCACAAGGATCATCAAGTCCAGCTCCTGAAACACCTCTAATTTTGGAAGAAAAAGGTGCATACTCTGCCACAGGTCTGGCTGTAGATTCACTATTTAATGTATTGTAAATGCATTGCCATAAATCCACATATACAAATCAGTATCTCATAGCATCACAGAATGGTTTGGGTTGTAAGGGACCTTAAAGTCCATCCTATTTCAACCCCTGCCATGGGCAGGGAGCCCTTCCACTATCCTAGGTTGATCCAAGCCTTGAACCTGGCCTTGGACACTTCCAAAGATGGGTCAGCCACAGCTTCTTGGGGCCACCTGTGCCAGGGCCTCACCACCCTCACCAGAATGAATTCCTTCCTAATATTGTATATAAACCTACCCTCCTTCAGCTAAAGGCCATTCCCCCTTGTCCTGTCAATTCATGCCTTTGTCCAAAGTCCCTTTCAGCTCTCTCAGAGCCCCTCTAAGCAATGGAAAGGGCTCCAAGGTCTTCCTGGGGTCTTCTCCAGGCTGAAGAGTTACTCTTGCACTACTGATGTCAAATTCTCCATCAGGTTCTTAAGAGAAGAATGGAGCACACTTAAACCTCTAGTTTGGGCAGGTTTCCAATCCCTGCATCACTGCCCTTTTGGCTTCCACTTCAACCCAGCAGCCTCCCTTGGTGCTGCCAGAGTCCTCTACAGCCCTAAGCTTGCTTCCGAACTGGGAATGCTCTCCTAGGAAAAGTAAACCACCAAACCCATTTTTTTTAAGATGCTGGATGATCTCAAACCAGTTTTATAGCCAGTCTGACTGGTGGGGCAATTTGAATGGTGGCATTTCACTGCCAGTGAGTTTCTCTGAACCTCACCTGGGTGTTCCGTAACTGTGCACTCTTTGTTGTATACAGAATTACTGTGTCCAACACCAGCATGGTCCTCACAGCCTCCTGCAGAGGAGCTCTGCTTTGCTACAGAATTTGGCATCTGTTTGCAGCTACTTTCCCTAGGAACATACATTTTGAGAGCATCAAGTTTCCATTTCATCCTGCATTTTTGAAGGCAGCAGAGACAGACTGGAGATTTGATCAGACTGCGAAAGACAGAGCTGAGGAATGCTTTTAAAGGGAAGTCACAAACAAAATGTCTGTGTTGGGTACAAGGAGAAACACTGAGGTTTTTGTGTTGAAGGAGAGCGTGATGTTATTGAGCTACTTTGAAACTCTCTCTCCCCTTCTCCACGCAAAGATCACCTCCAGAAATCCACCCTCCCAAGCCCTCAGCAATGCATTTAGAATACCCCAGCAAGGAGTAAAAAAGAAACATCATGCTTTACAGAAGCCTGGCTAATACTTTGGGGCTTGTTTCAGCATGCTAGCTCTTTTAGGGGATGGCCCTTGGTTCGGCAAACAGACCCCAGGACTGCATGCGCCCTCCCGCACGCTCAGCAGCAGAAAGCAGAAAGTGTTAAACATATCAAGACCTTTAGGTTTTCAAAGTCTTTCTGGTATTTTTCCCTCAAAGTGGAAGCGTTCGCCTCCAGATGTTTGTTCTCCAGCTCATCCCTCATGACATTCATCTGGGCCTCCAGCTCCTGGATGCGTTCCCTCAGGCCGTGCATGGAGTCCGGGTCACTGCCAGGGTCCTGCCCGGTGCCACCAGCCTCACCGGCTGCCCAGGTGTCCCCAGCGCCTCGGGTCACCGCGGGGGACGCCTCTGGGTGCTGCCTCTGGTACTCATCAAGGGTCTCTTGCAGGCGCTGCAGGTTCTGGCTGTAGTGCTCCTGCAGCGCCTGCAGCTCCTCGCCGTGGATGACCTGCAGCTCCTTGATCTTTGCCTGGAACTTTTCCTCCAGAGTTTGCATCTGCTCCAGGTGACACCGCTCCATGTTCTGCTTGTCGCGGACAACGGCGTCCAGCTGGTTGAGCCCGTCCATCCTCTCAGCCTTCAGGGCATCCTCTGTCCTGTTGAGCTGCTCTATCACGTTCCGGATCTCCTCCTCGTACCGCCCCTGCAGCTCGCTCAAGCTCTTGCTGTGTTCATGCCCTTCCTCCTCCAAGAGCCTCCGCTGGTTGTCCAGCTGGGACACCTTTGCCTTGAGGTCAGCGTTCTCCCTCTCCAGCACGGCGATCACCTCGCTGTACTCGCCCTGCTGCTTCCTGAGCAGCTCCTCGTACTCGTCCCGCAGGAGAGACACCGTCTTCACGCGCTCCTGGCACAGCGCATCCATGCTCTGCAAGGACTCCTTGTAGGACTTCATCTCCCTCTCGTGCTCCAGCCGGACTTTGCAAGCGGCGTAACAAACCTGAGCCTGAACAATGGCATCGTGGACTAACAAAGACGAATACCGCTCCAGGTCTCCCATGCACGAATGGTAGGAAAGACTCTGGGATATCTTCAGGAGCTTCTGACAGTCTCTCATGGCCTCCTCGGGAGGCAGAGAGAGTAAGGCAACAGATATCTCCTTCAGAACATTGGATTTGTCCTTCAGCTGCTGGGCAAGATCTTCCTGAATGGAAACGAGAGCTTCACTACTACAGTCTGGTGTGCTGCCAGTCTCCTCTACCTTGGCTGATTCCTGGCACGGCACCATTTGGAGACGGCTCCCATCCCAAGAGATCTGGGTTCTTTCCGAAGCATCTTTTTGTATTTCAAGTGCTTCAGAAATCTGGTGCATAACTCTGTCAAGCTCAGGAGTCCTGTACGCTTTGATGATCTCCTCCAACATGCATTTGTGCTGCTGGAGAGCTGTTTTGGTATTATGGAGCTCTTCTTCAATTGTTTTTAACCTCTGATGAAAAGATTCTCTCATTTTCTCTGCAACAAACCCAAGTTCTGCCTTGATCAATGTAGCATCTGCTACAGCACTGAGAAAACATGGGGAGAAGCCCAAATTTGTTTCTGTTTTACCCTCAGCTTCTCCTTCTCTAGTGCTCAAGTGTGCTTTCAGCTCCTCTACCTGGCTCCAGAACTCCCCCTCCAGCAGCAGCTTTTTAGACAGGACGCTGGCCAAATCATTGGCTGTATGAGAAACACTTGCTGGCTCCAACAAAACCACCTCGGTCGTTCCCTGGATCTCTCTCAGAAGCTGGGCTATCTCAGAACTTGCATTTTTCAAAGACTCTGCTATTTGGTTGATGAGAGAGGCCTCAAATGCCACCCTCTCAGAAAGCCACCTCAGCTGGCCAGTGTCAAACACATCTGCTTGCTGCTCCTTGGGGATGTGCTCCTCTTCTCCCAAATCCCCTCCTTCTGGAGCGGGGCTCTCCGTGGTGAGGCTTTCGCTCTGCTGATACTCTGATGGGACTGGCGCCCCGCTCAAGGCTTGAATTGCATTTGATAAAGTTGTTTCCATGCTGGACAGAGTAACAAGGAACAAATCACCCTCTTTTTCCTTGTCTGATTTGGGCAAGGATCTTAGCTGCTCCCTGCACTTCTCTAAGCAAGTCAGCGCTTGATCGTTTTTCATCTGGAAACCTCCCAGCTCGCTGACGTGACTTTCTATCAGCTTGAACTTTTCCTGCCTCTCACTCTCCAGCTGTGAGATCAAAGCATTGACTTGGGACAGGCTGGTCTGAAGCTGTTCCCGCAGCTGGGACTCCGTGCTGGCCCACTGATGGTGGAGGGCGATGAGCGTCTCCTGGTTATGGCCGTGCTGGCTTTCAAGTTTCATCGTCACATCTTTGAGCTTTTCCTCTGTAATATACAGTTTGGTTTCCAGGGAATGGATGATGGAGAGATAAGTCTCAGAATCGCTCGTCCCTGATGAGGGGTAACCCAGAGCTGGCTCTGAGGACATGCTTTCTTCAGACAGAGATCTGTCCTGGCTTGTGTCTGAAGATGTACTGCTTGTCCAGTTTTTCTCTGATCCATCTGGATGGATGTATTTTTGACACTGGATGCTTGAAAAACGGATCCTTTGCCTCTTGGCCCCCATGATTCCTACATCAGGCTTTGCTAAGGCTTTCTGAATCAACTCTTGGTCCTGGAGCTCTACAACTTTAGATGGGGAGCCAAATTCCTCCACTTGCCTCTGACTGGTCTCAAGAACCTCCTCCTCCTCCTCCTCCTTCAGTGCATAATTCAGAGCTGGGAGGACATCCTGAGTTTGCAGAGCCTGCCCCAGTTGGGATGGATGACTTTCGTCAGCCTCAAGACTGGGGCCAAGGTCTTCTGCCTCCTCAGCACATGGCCCTGTGCCCACACTAGCTAATTTCTTTAAAGCCTCCTCCTTGGCCTTTAGCTTTACTTTAGTCTCCTCTAAACTGCTATCTAACGCAACCATTTTAACCAAAGCCTCACTGAGATCTTGATCTTTCTTCTCTACAATTCTCAAGTGCATTTCCTTAACGTGTCTCAGCTCTTCTTCTTTCTCTTTCAGCACCTCCTGCACCCCCCGGAACTGATCTGACACCTCCTCGAATGACTGCTCCAGATTGTGGTAGTTGGTCTCTTCCATTTTCAACTTTGCTTGTAGCTTCGCAACTTCGTTATCTGACTCGGCCACCTGATTCATGAGCTCGTGGAACCGGCACTTGATCTGATCCCTCTCTCTTTCGAGCTCCTTGATGTGCTCTGCAAGTTTTTGGATGCTGGCCTCCTTCATGGCCAGCTGCTCCTCCAGCTGGTGGACGAGCTCGCTGCCTTCGAACTTGGCGCTCAACTTCTCCTTCTGCAGAATCTCCATTTGCTGCTCGCTGTTCTGCAGCTGGTTCTCGTACTCGTTTGCTTTGTCCTCCACCTCCTTCAGGCTCCGTATCAAAACCTGCTTCTCCCTCTCACAGCTCTCCAGCAGAGCCTCATAGTTCTTCTGCAGCTTCTCCTCCATGAGGACCCGTGCCTGCTCGCTGGCATTCAGCTGCCCGCTGAGGTCTGCGATCCTGTCCTGGAGCCGCTGCACTTCCTTCTGGTGGTCCCGCTGCAGAGCCTGCTGCATCTCCAGGTCCCGCAGCTCCTGGGTCTTCTCCAGCAGCAGAGCCTCTGCGCTCTTCAGCTTCTGCTCGCTGGCCTTCAGCTGGGAGCTGAGCGCGGCCTCGCCGTGCTGCCACTCCTCCAGCTGCTCTTTGGCTTTCTCCTTCTCGCTCCTCAGGTCGCTCTTGAGCTTGGCCAGGGTCTGCTCCTTGATGGCGAGCTCGGCCGCCGCGTTACTGAGCCTCGCCTGCAGGCTCTGAATCTCGGCCTCGTGGTGCCGGATCACGTCCTTGGCCTCGGCGTAGCTGCGCTTCAGCGACTGAATCTGCTGATTGATCACCTCTTGACGCTGGCATTGGGCTTCCAGCTCGCTTTGGAGATCTTGGTTGACTTTGTGGAGCCTCTGCCAGGCACCTGATGGCGAGGCGGCCACCTCGGTCTTAAAGAAATTGATTAAATACTAGATTAGTAACACTCTTGGCTCTCCCTTCTGAGTGTCACACCTCTGGCCAGGCAGGCCATGGAAAAGCTCCTCGCAGCGACTTGGCTGCTACCCACTGCTCCAATTGGGATGATTTGTTCTTGGCACAATTTGGTTTGTTTAACCAGCTTTTATTTTTTTTTTTTGCTTTTTTTTTTTTTTAAATGAGCGACAACTGCTATCCAGTAACAGAAAACACTGACCACGACATCAAAACAGCTGTACAGTAACAGGCTAAATGGAAAAAAAAATAAAAATAAACCCAAACTCAAACAGAATCAAAAAAACAATGAAAAAGAAACACCGGCAGTAAAACGGAGACAGACAGACAAAAGAAAAATGCCAAGGATGAGGAGGAGATGGAACAAGGTGGAGGAGAAAGGAACTGGTTTGTTGTTTTTTTTTTTTAGCAAGTTTGTTTGTTTGGTTGTGAAACAAAAAGTGCACAGTTCAGGTAACACAGTCCTACCAACCAAAAGCAACAACAGAAAGTGAGGTGACAGCAAATGACATCACATCCCACCCAAGCACAGGGCAACTGGCCAGCCACTGTGGTGGCAATGTCATTTCTGTGCCTGCCAAACAGGACTGAGTGGCTGCTCATTGCATTAGAGAGATGCTGTTATGCTAAAGCTTAGGGCTAAGGAGGATCTAGTTTATCTACCTGCAAAATAAAATAAACCAACAAAGGACAAAATAAAAAGCCCGACAAATGGAGGGAAGGAAAAGGTGTGATGAGAATGTAAAAATGAAAGAAACCAACCTTTGTGAGATTCAAACCAAAGCAATGGAGCATGCAAAGAGAAAACTCACAGAAAGCGTCATGCAAAAGGCGACAGAAATTATGTATCTTAAAAAAAAAAATAAAATACACAGACAGGAAGAGGCGAGAGAAGCACAGTGTTAAGCCTAGGAATTTGGCCTGCCTTGCTGTACTCTGGTTGCTGATTAAGGAAAGCCCACAGATGTGACACTCAGTTACGTTAAGTTAAATTTCATGCTTTACACCAAAAACATGCAAGAACATCCGCCCAGGACAGGTTAGTACGTGCCCCCTCCCACCCACCGTGGCCAGAGCTGGGGGATGGCTCCAGCCCATTTGCCAGGAGCAGGAGCTCCTGGTGTTTCTCCCAGTAGGGATCAAGGATAGGGTGTCCCGTCCCGAGTAAGCTCAGAGCAAGAGAGGGGTTACACGAGGCCAGAGAGGCTTCGGTGCACGGCACATGCATTGGAGGGGTGGCTCAGCACTGCCTCACAGAACAGGCGGTGCCTGGGGGTCCGTGTGGGGCTGGTCAGGCTGCCAAGGAGGGGTTGGTGCCTCCCAGGCAGCTCAGGAGGGAAGGGCTTGGCAGCAGTCAGGCTTCTCCATCAGCACTCCTCATAGACAATGCAGGAACCTCCCCGGAATCAGGCACGATGGAAGGTGGGGGGGCACATTAAATTCAGAGGGTTTGTCCAAGAAAGTGCTGCGATGTTTGTCTGCAGTCTGGGGCTGCAGAATTCACCCAGCAGCTCCACTCCCTCCACCCCAGCAGGGTTTGGTGGGGTTACTCCCTTCTACAATAGGACTTTAATCCCTCTGGCTCCCAGTAAACACAAGGGAAATCCCCAGAACAATTAGATTGGAGCCGGCAAAAGCCTCCAACCTTTCCAAAAACCCTCTCCAGGTCCAAGTTTGGGTCACTTCTCACTGCAGCTCAGCCTCTCTGCAGGGCTTCCCCTCGTGCCACCCCTCCTCGTATCGAGGAACTGCGGCCAACTTCAATCTGATGGTGGATTCAGCATCCAGCTTTTATCCTCATTCCCTGATTTTTCCAGGCTCCAGGCAAAGGGAGGTCAGACACCTCTGCCCCAGGGAAGTGGGAGTTAGTTACTCTTCCAGCTCTGCCAAGTGAAAATGGAACTCCTCCAAGCAGGCACTGTCAGCTCGGAGACTTCAGAAATGAATTAATTACTCCTCCTGGGAGCTCATGGGCAAGGAAGACAAGATGTCCCCCTCCCTGGGCTGGCTCCACTGCCTGTGCAACTTCTTCAGGGAAAATTTTCCTGTGAGAAATAAGGACGCAAGGTTTGGCATCGACACTGGATTTGCTGCCACACACGTTGACTTTGATCCACAGCCAGTTTGGTCACGTAGATTTGAGCAGGTCAAAATGCTGCCCCTGCACAAAACAAGACTATGGACCCCTGAGAGCAGCCAGAAGCTGCCCTGTAGGTGCCATGACTTCCTCCAGGCATGGATGTTCCCAGAGGAAACACTCGGAAAAACCTGCTTTGTATGGTCAAGGGGAGGAAAGGTTTCCCCAAAGACCATCCTGTCTCTTGCCAGATCCTCCAAAACTCATTTCTAGGCTTTGCTAAGAAATCTAGTGACGGCAGAAATCACCAAAGTGATCTGAGGCAACAGGTCATCCCAGTGCAAATCCCACTCTGGCTGGAAGGAATGTGCCCAGGAGATACATCTGAATGTCCTGTGTTTGCCCATGTAACACAAAATCCACAGCCAGGAGTAACTGGTGAGCAACAGGATGCTTGGAAAGACTTGTATGTACCCCACTGCCTGAGGGGAGTATCTGGGGCACAGAAAGGGGGAAACAGCTGTTGCAAAGGCAAACACAGTAAGGGATGGATCAGAGGTGGACTTTGCTGAGGTCCTGTTCTGTCTGGCTCTGTTTTGGGAATGCTAACAGGTAATGCTACCTTCTATTCCATCCCAGATCAGAGGTTTCCATAAGCAGATGGCTCTGGGAATGTTACAGAATTAGCCACGCTTGCAAGAAGGTCAAATCTCTTGGAGTGCAGTGGTGGTCACCCAGGATGTCCCCACGAACACCACAGACAGAAGCCCACCAGGGATCCCTCGAGCACAGGGAAGAAAGATGGAGCTCCCTCTCCTCCCTGCTCTCCTACCTGCAACACGTAGCCCTCCCGGGCGCTCTGCTCCCGGCCCAGAGCCACTTTCAGCTGATCCTGCAGGTGCCGGTTCTGCTCCAGGAGCTCCAGGGCCTCCTTCTGCTTCTGCTCCAGCTGGAGGGACACGAACAGAGACAGGGTCCAGGGAGTGGGCAGAGGATCAGCCATAAGGAACAAGTGACTCAGAGGGGACACAGAGCAGAATTAATGGAGCTTTTGATGGCACTGCTGCTCTGCTCTGCTCTGGGACCTGGATTTCATTTTTCAAAATCCCTCCCCTCTGAAAGAACTTAATTATGCAATAGTGTAATTCGTAAAGCTCGCTGCAGCAAAGGAGGAACGGTACCAGCTCATGCCAGGCACGACCCTGGCAAATCCTAGCCCAGTTCAGCTCGGTGATATTCCTGGTTACTCCATAAGAAAAGGTTACCCCTTTCATTCCCACTAATACACCTTAATTCCAACTCACAACAACCTTTGTTACCCCATGCACGGAACTCTTCCAAGTGATCTGAGCCTCCTCCATTCTTTTCCAAAAATCTTAAAGACTATTTTATGTAGGCTTCACAAAAAGTGAGCCTTTGTGCTGTGTGCTGCAACTCAAGGCAGTTTGTAACTGCAGACACAAATCTCTATAGCTGCAGAGACACAGAAGATTAGGAGCTTGAATTTGTAGTCTGGTTGAAACACCTTGATTGTACCCATTTTGTCAGAGACAGGCTGGCTACAACCACCACAAATCAGGCTGTGTTGGCTGGAGGGGTAAGGAAGTACCAGGCTATAAGAACAGCCCTTTCTGCAGCTGGCAGGGCTGAACAGGAATGGATGCAGATCTGATGCCAGCTCCCCAAGGAACCTATAGCATCCCTACTAGCTGCTGTTATGAAGGAGAAATATTTATGGCTATTTTTAAGCCTATCTCAGGCTCCCTACAGTTGCCTCAGTGGCCATTCTGGCAGGCAGCCTGCACCATACACACCCCTTTACCTCCTTCTCCAGCAGCGTGGTCAGGTGCTGCTTCGTCAGCCCCTCTTCCCGTTCCTCGGTGTGGGCGAGGTGCAGGGGTGTGATGGGGATCTGCTTCTCCTCCCGCAGAGGGGTGGTCTCCACCTGGTGCCAGCGCTGCTCGATCTCCACGTGGACGTTCTGTGGCTTGATGTCTGCTGGGACGGGCAGGATCCTGTCCACCTCCATCCTCAGTGCCTCTTCTGACCCTGCCCCATCCACAGCATCGATCATCTCGAAGCGTTTGCGCCGCTCCTCCCGCCGCCGGGCCCGCTCCCGCTCCAGCTCTCCCGGGTCGGCGTCGGCGGCTCCGGCGTCCCTGGGGAAGGCGGCCGAGCTGCTGCTGGAGGAGTCTGCAGCGTTTGCACGCTCCTGCACCAGGGCCTGCTGAATGGGGCGAAATTCAGCCCAGTCAAAGGTCTTGGACCGTCCTTCTCGTCGGCGTTCCCGGGCACGGCTCCGCTTCTGCTCCGTGTCCAGCTCAGCTTGTTCCACATCCAGCTTCTCGCTCGGCTTTGGACCGGTCTCGAAGGAAGAACTTGTTTTGCTTTTCTCTTCCGGCAGCGAGCTGCGAGGACAGAGAGAGGGTGAAGGAAAGTGTCAGTGGGTGCTGGAGACAGCCAGGCGCTCCCGTGCATGCCTCAAAGAGCCGGGTGGAAAAGGGCTGCTGGAAGCCCAAGCCAATGCCACGTGGGTGCCCCCTGCCCCTCCGTCTCCCCTCGGGTGCAGGAGCTGTTGCTGCCCTTCCCCAGGCTGTGCTGGTGTGCAAAGCCTTGGTGCAAGCGTTCCCAGCTGCTCCTGGGACACCCTGGCACCCGGAGAGCGGCTGATCCCAACCTTGTTCCTCCTCAGCAGCCACACTGGGGCCAGTGACCATGACCAAGCAGCAACCCATGGCTGAGGCAGTGACCCCAAACTGCGCTGTCAGAGGCTCCAACAGCTCCTCCAGCCCCCTGGCTGTCAGGCTCCATGCACTCCCCGGCTGGCACGGCCACAGTCATGTGCTTGTGGGAAAGATGCCACCAATCCCACCAAAGCCAGGCTGGCTTCAGAGGTGTGGGGCAGAGAAGCACAGAGCAGCTCTGAGAGTCTTGGGAAACAAGGGTAAGGTTCCCCTTCAGCTTGGAAAAGTATTAATGGGTCCATAACTTCTCTGTGCCACTATCTGCACTGAAGGCACAGACCTCCCCAGGGCACCCAGCCCCCTGGCACTGGGCAGCCCCCTGACACGGGCAGGGGTGAGTGCAGTGAGGAGAGCACATTATTCAACACACCACAGAAATCACTGAAAATGCCAATTTCTCAAGCAAGGAATTATTTTTTAATGCTGAGTTAGAGGGTGGTGGGTTGAGAGGGGAGACAGTCATCAAGCAGGGGAAGTTAATACAGGAAGGCAATACCATTTCTAACCTATAATCCACAATGCAGTATTAGCTTTTTAAATACAGACATGCCAGCCCTGTAACATGCAGATCAAAATTAAACCAGAAAACAGCAGTATGCTAAGTCTGTGGAGGAAGCCTGTCCCAAGGGAGTAGTGGGCACTTGCTGAACTCTCTTTGCTACCCAAAGCTCCAAAAGCTGCCTCCCAAGGCACAGTCCTGCTGCCCACGCTGACTCCTGTCTCTCCCTGCTTCCAGCACAACCACAGCATCCCCAGCCTCCAGCAGGGACTCAACAAGCTTTCTGCAAGAGCTGGAAAGCAGCTCACTGGGCCCTTCACTACAAGCTCTGACCCACAGGACCACATGCATGGGGACTGCCGTGATCAGGAACAGCAGCAGCAGCAGCAACAGCAGCATCACGGCTTCTCCCACCTGAGAAACACACCCCAGCCCCCAGCCAAGAACCTCATGGATGTACACAAGCCCAAAACAAAGGATGGAGCAGAAGAGATGGCTCTGCATGGGCTAGTATCTTCCGATGCACTGTCATCCAGCAGCAAACCACACACTCAGTAGAGATGGGTTCTGAGAGACTCTGGCAGTTACAGGCTAAAACCAGCTCAGAGATAATTCCTTCTTCAGTGCTGTCACTTGCAGCTAATAAAATAAACCCAGAAGGCACGGCAATGAAATGTCACTGCTCCTCACCCATGATACTCCATGACTCCAAAGCCAGGCTCTCAGTCTGGAGTCAGTTAGTCATTACAGCTGCATTTTGAAGTAAAGCAGGGATGAGACTGACTCTTAAAATGGAGAAGAGTGACAGGAAAGAAATGAGGGTCCTGGGGCCTGCCATATGGTGTTGGGACACAGAAATTTTGCCTCTTTAAATCCCACGTGGGAGAATCTTGGCATTTCTAGAGGTGACATCTCTCACGAGCTCATTTCTCCTCTGCTCCTTTCCTAAGGGCAAGGGATGTGGGTCAGGGAACAGAGAGACAGCTGCTGGGAATGAAGTGAAGACACTCAGAAGGTTGACCCAAAGTTTCTCATTTCATCTCCTGCAAGTGCCCCATGGCTATTAATTCTGCTCAACCATTTCACATCTCCTCCACCACAGAGAAATTAATTCATATCACACAGGAAGGGAGTGGTCTTTGCCTCCCAGTGGTATTTATAGGTCAAAATAAAAAGGCATTTTTAAATAGGGGTGGGTGTGGAAGTGGTGCAAGCTGCACGCTGAGCACGATGTGGCAGCAAGGGCACAAAGGTTGCAGGGAACTGGGGAGCACTGGGGAACCCAGCCTCACAAGGGCTGTGAGCTCAACATGTATCCAGCTCTGGGGGTATTTTCTATCTGCCCCATCATCATTAGCAGACTGTAATTAGTGCCTCTGCAGATTGCAGGGCACTGCTGAGGGCAGGGAGCAGCGCAGCATTTGCTCCCCATGCCAGCAGCTGACACATGCAGCAATGTAAACCATCATTAGGGCTCAAGAAATCAAGACAAGGAGCGTTTGGCTGGGTGGAGCCACGGCAGCAGGTTAATGAGACACGGCCAAGGGCTGCAGGGGTGTGTGGGGTGGAACCATCCCCGGGGGTGGGTGAGCACCGCTGCCCTCCCAGCACACCGAGCACAGCACCCCGCCTGCCCCCGGCCACACTGTGCCTGGCACCCCTCCATGCTGAGCCTTGGGCAGTCTGTCCTTCAGCCTTCCAGCAGCCCCCTTCACCCACTGCTTCCCAGCTGAGGAATGCAATGACATCCCAAAGCCAGCTGGGATGGGCTGGGATACCCCACACTGCTGCACAGGGCTGCCAGGCAGGCACCAGTGAACACAGCCCCACTCCACACACAGCGCAGGACTCCTCAGCAACGCGACTAACCCACACCAGCCTCTACCCCATCCGACACCAGCTCGGTGGGAAACGACAGCAGCACACACATCATTCGCTTTTCCCAGCTCAGGACTGGTTCAGGATCTGTTTGTGCTGTAGAACAAGTTCCTGCCCAACCAGGACCTGCGCCTGGACCCTCTCAGAGAGAAAGCCAAGTAAAACCACTTTGTGTGGGCTCAGAGCAGGTGCAGACAGTGAGCACAGGGCTATCGTGCTGCAGTAACCTGTGAGCAACCATAAATACATCTGGCTCTTTAAAGGCAGAGAGGTTCCCTCAAATTTCCTTGGTCTTCATCTTCGTATCTAGTCACATCGGAAGATACCAGTGGGGGGAAATCAAGGGTCAAGACCAGGTTGCTTCTTCCCTTCTCTCTGGCTTTTATTTAAAGGAAAAAAAAAGAAAAAAAAAAGAAAAAAAAGGGGGGAAGAAAAGAAAGAAAAATAAATGGAAACTGCAGGACTTCCCATCCGAGGTGCAGAAAAGGAGGAGCATGCAGTGAATCACGAGATATACAAACCACAGAACGTTAATACAGGAGAGAACACAGTTTTCCAACCTGGGCTTCAGCACGGATAGTTTCAAAGAGAAGTTTTTCCTGGGATTGCATGGAAATCAAACATACACAGGAGTGAGGAGAGAGGCGGCTTCCCCAAGACCCCTGTGAGATCCACCAGAGCTCGGGCAGGGCTGGGAAAACAGTGGCTGAGGGCTAAGCAGGATGGGGAAGGAGAGGCTGGAGCATCTCCAGATCAACAGCACTGGGTGAGAAGAGCCATTCCATCAACACAGGGGCAAACCTGGCAAAAACCTGCTGGCTGCAGCTACAGTAAGGACAGGAGATGGAGTTAGTGGTGCAGCCATGTCCACGCAGCCTGTAAGAGGTGGCCTGTACGAGTGTGGCCAGCACAGACAGCTGTGAGGAGGCCAAACACCCTGTACACACAGCCAGAAGCGCCCACAGAAGGTACTCTGTGACGCAGCAGGTCCCCTTCCTCTGGCACTGACGCAGGAGGAGACACCAGCATTACTACAGCTTAAGGGGATGAGCTGCAGCAGCTTTCTGGAAGATCAGAAGAGGAGGGAAGACGATTTCCTGGCTGGAGTTTAAAATAGATCAGAGCCAAACAGTTTCTAAACTGAACCCTGGGCTCCTGCTGCTGTGACCCATAGAGGGGCAGGGCAGCTCACACTGAACAGTAGCCAGAGGAAAGGGTGAACCCAGCACAACTGAATCCAAGTGGTTTCACAATACCTGGTGGGAATCCAGAGGAGCCTTGATATAGAAACAGTATTTCATATTCCTATGCACAAATTAAAACCACATTTTCAACCCTCTTGGAAATCTGCACACATAAGAATTACTCGGCATATCAGCGTCCCCACAAAGTGTATCCAAATTAAGCTCAGAGAGGTGTGAGAAAGAGCTGCAGCTTCCAGGAACAGACAGGCTCAGAAAGAGGAAAGAAAAGGGAGGAGGGACGAGCTACTCCTGCACAGCAAACCACAAAGCTGCTGGGGCTGCTACAGCCCCTCCTCACCTCGTTACATCGGGAGCAGTGGTGGGGCGAACGTGTTTCATGATGGTCTGGATCCAGTTGCGGCGGATGCCCGACGTCATGGCAGAGAGGGTGAACTCCCCTTCCTTTGTCTACAGAGAGAGAACAGCTCAGAGCACGTGACTGCACCCACCAGCAGCTTCTCAACTCCCCAAGACCACCCTGCACCCCCCCTCCCCAAGCCCCCAGTGCTGGGGCACTGCTTGCTGGCTACACAGAGGTCAAACCCAGCCCCTCCATCCCCCAGCACACTCCTGGTGGGAATTGGCATTTCTCAGCAATCAGGCTGATTCTGCCAGAGGTGAGACTCTAAGACTGTGACAAAACCTTCCCTTTCCCCCTTCATTTTCTAACAGCCACAAAAACTGGCTCTCAAACCCAAGGCCACAGCTCTTCTGGAGCACTGCAGGGTGATGCTGAGTGGTCTCTCTTGGGTGTTTGGGGAGATGTTCCCCTTGTCATGGACAAGCATCCCCATCAGCTGTCCTGCAGCTAGACTCCTCCTCCTCCTCCCCACATTCTCCTTACATGGATCTGGAAGCCGTAGTTCCGCTGAACTGGGTACTCAGTGACATCGTAGCACGTGGATAAATCGATTTCTCCATCCAGGTCAGCTGCCTGCACAGGGAAGAGGTAAAATTAGCCACAAAGCTTTGCAGCCCCAAAGCATGGTGGGCTCACAGGGAGGTACAGCAGGTCCCTGAGAAGCACAAAGCCCTGAAGGGGCTCCAGGACTTTGGCACCTGGGAATTGGGGCACTGAGGGAGGCAGTGACCTGCCCAGGGTCCATTTGGGAACACCAGGAGCTGCCCTGTAATGGGTTGAACACTGACAGAAGACACTGACCTCCTCTGCCACTGAATCCCGGTAGTATCTCAGGCTCTGGTCAGTCAGCACAAACCAGTGCTTCTTCCACTAGGAAACAAAAAAATGGAACAGTTACAAACCTGCTCCTTCCCCACCACCATATTCATGGCTGCTCATCACAGGTCGACCGGCAGAGACGCCGTGCAGGAGGCATCTCAATGCCTGCCCCTCCCAGCTCCACACATGGCTTCATCAAGGCCCCTCCATGGGAAAGGGAGACCCAAAAGGCAGCAGTGCAAGGGACAGTGATGGTTTGCTGCCACCCTGCAGAGTACCAGACCCTGCATGTGACAGTGACACAGTGAGAGCCACGGGGCAGTTGCAGCCTCCCCATTAGCTCCACTGCAAGATGAGGCTTTTAGGAACTGCACTTAAACCCTTTTAGGACAAAAAAAAAAAAAAAAGTAGTGAAGCATTCATGTTTTATCTGCAGTACCTAGGAACTGAGCTGGGAGTCTATTCCTGGCCCTTGCTCCATATAAATCTGCCTCCTGAACGTTTCCAGCACTGGCTCACCCCAGGCAGCTTTCAGTCAATAAAGCACTCACTCCAGCTGCCAATTCCCCTTTGGCTGTCTATGGATGTGTGCTTGGACCCAGGGGTACCCACAGCAGAGCCTGGGCCACCCACAGCCACAGGCAAATTGCCCTCATTTTCCCTTGACAGCTGAGGAGGAGGGAAGGAAATCCAGGGAAGGGGTGGTTTGTGAACAGCCAGGGCCATCCACACTGCCTTGGCACCAATGCCCACTCCTAAGGCTCCAGTAGAGCAGAGCATCCTGCATCCCTCTGGCAGCAGGGAAGTGGCACCAGCTGCTTTCCTCAGAGGCATTCATTTATTTATTTATTGTCATTTCCCTGGCACTCAGGAGACTTTACCTGAGCCTCATTTCTGACACCAAAGAGAACGCTGGGTCACAAGGGAGACGAGGCTAATAAATATGGAACAGGAACATGAAACCAGTGCTGCCATCCAAGCTGCCCTGGCTCCCTAGAAACCCATGATATTATATCCACCTTTGAAACATCCCCAGGACAGAGCACCAGCAATTCCCACCTCAAGAGAAGTACTGATCCACATAGGGCACTGGGGTTCCATCAGTACAACCAGCACGTTGGAGTGAGCTGCCAGAAACCAGCACTGACCACAGCACCAGACACTGACACAAAGGGCAGAGCTCTCTCCAGACTCACCTGCCCATCCTCATATTGCTTTGTCAACCAGCCCTTCTTGAAGTTCAGCAGGTCAGGCTGGAAGAAAGGAGAGAGGGATCAAGAGAGGGAAGAAGTGTCTGCACCCAGAAGGCAACAGCAGTGAGCTGATAAAACCAGCAGAGCAATAAAAGAGACCAGAAACAGTTAAATTCATAAAATCATAGAATAGTTTGGGTTGGAAGGGCCATTTAAAAGTCATCTAGCACAAACTGAATTATTACACTGCATGGTGGCTAAATGTTTGCTCCCAGGAGGAACGGAGACCTCTGCAGTTTATTCAGGCTGTTCCCTTCCTACCATTTCTCCTGCAATTTCCTACTGCTACACCAGCATTACAGAGAAAGGATAAACAAGGAATTAGCAAGACTTCAGGCACTTTTACCTCTATTATATATTATGAAAGAAAAGCTATGTGCTATTGATGAAAGGCTGCAGGGCTCAAAACAGGCTGAGTTCCCAAGGCTGGAAATACAGGGAATCCAAGCCCTGCACCACCCAATTGACACCTGCTTTTTCCTTCAATGTGGGTGCATGGGGATGTTGAATTCCTGAAAAAAGCAAGCAGGACAGCGTGGGATAACTGCTGCCAGCCCCTCCTCCCAGGCCTGCCCGTGTGCAGGGAAGGATGTGGTGGAAATGCTTTCACTCCCCCGAGGCTGAGCTCCTCCAGCTGCTCCATGTGCTGCAGAGTGGAAGAGGAAAGCACAGCAGTGTGTGAAATCCAGCTGCAGCATCTGAAAAGGGCTACAGCAAGGACAGCAATGGAAATTTGGTCTGGGAGCCTATTCAATCAAACCTGTGGAGCAGCACATCCCACATTTGAGTGAGCCCATGGTGGTGGGAACTCAGTCCTGCTCCACAAAAACACAGGGGAAAGTAAAGTACTGAATTATACAATGTTTTGGGTTGGAAGGAACAGTAAAATCATCCTGTTCCACCCCCTGCCATGAGCAAGGACACCTCCCACTACCCCAGGCTGCTCCAAACCCCATCCAACCTGGCCTTGAACACTTCCAGAGATGAGACAGTCACAGCTTCTCTGGGAAACCTGTGCCAGAGCTTCCCCACCCTCACAGGGAAGAATTTCTTCCTAGTATCTAATCTAAAGCCACAGTACTTTCTTCCCTTCACTGGATAATGTGCATTGCCACTTCATATGTACTTGCACTTCTTATTCCCACCAGGAATTTAAAAATCACTCTTGTGGCTGTACAAGTCTACAGGAAAAGCTCCAGAAACACCAAGCTACTGCATTTTTCTGATAAGTCCTTGAATAGAAGCTGTCCATCCACAAAAAAATGCAACTTGTATTTACAGTAGCTCTGTAATCTATTTGAGAGATTAGCAAGTGTATTTATTTTGTCCCTACAGAAGGGTGGTAAGGGAGAGAAGAGCACTTTGTGTTTATTCTGTACTGTTTGCCTCCAGGTCTGGTGAGCATCTAAAATATGCAAAGGGAGGAAAGCTCAGGAGGAAGGTTCAGCCCTTCCTTG
This sequence comes from Parus major, assembly GCF_001522545.3. NCBI lineage: Eukaryota > Metazoa > Chordata > Aves > Passeriformes > Paridae > Parus > Parus major. The sequence goes on along the minus strand of NC_031783.1, from coordinate 13,502,678 downwards.
CAGCCTTCATCCCACTCACACCCACTTCCAACTGCATAAACATCAAGGAAATGGTATTAGAAAACTGGGACATGTGTTTGCTCAGCCTGGTCTGCGTCCCTGCCCCTGGCAGGGGAGTTGGAACAAGATGATCTTTAAGGTCCCTTCCATCCCAAACCATTCTGGGATTCTGTGATCCTATGAAAATACCTCAGTCATGACACAGCAGCTGGTCTGAGTCCAGAAACTGGACTGACCCTGTGCTTAGCTGGAAATGCCCTGCTGCAGCCTCTGCTGGGGGACACCATGGGACAAAAAGGGGCTCTGAGCAGCTGAGGTGACCCCAGCACTGCTAGGGTAACCTACAGCATGAGTGTCTGACACATCACACAAAGCATTGAGGAAAAGGGGTATTCTAGGGGAAAATAACCAGAACAGGGTCGGCTTCTCAAGATGCTGCTGTACTTTAAGGAAATGTGCTCCTCACAAGACTCTTGAATTTTAATTTCTGCGACAGGCAAAAGGTGTGGCCCTTCTCCAAATGAGCCCCTGACACTTCCAGGATTGGTCACACCTGAGCACATAAAACTCCAAGTCTGAATGCATCCCATATCCTATGTGCTGGCTGTGAGGAAAGCCTGCAACAGCCCAGCTTTTGTGGGACCTTCTGGGAAGGGCCTCTCATGTTCTCCCCAAGGCCCTGGTGGCTCACCGTCATAGAGGACTCTGTGGACCTTCTGTCCAGTGACTTTGCCCGGCGGTGTGGGGACAGAGGTGACGCAGACACATCCAGGATGGAGCCCACAGCTGCTCCTTCACAAGTGAAGTCCTGTGTGAACAGCATTAGCCCAGATCAGTGCAGGAACTAGGACAGAGTCCTGCTCTCTTGGCTCATGGCATAAAAATCTGCTTTATTTAATGGGCATCTCAGGCTCAGAACAAGTGTCATTTCCTTGGCAATACATTTTTTTGTCCTTTCAGGCATTAATTTGTTCCCATTATATCCAAGCATATCTGGGACTCTCAAACTCGTTTCTTTTGTTAGTTCACCCTATCCTGATGTGTCCTGCCGTGCCAGATCTGAAATTTCCCTTTGTATTATGGAGAAAGAAGAGACAGCCTGGTTTTCCACTCTGATCTACACCCAGGCCAAGGGAGCAGAGCAGGAAAATTTGCACAGACTGAGCACACACAGAGGTTTGGCTCCTGCGTGAGCTGCCTGTGACTCCAAACCCACATCCAGGGACAAAACCTGTAGCTAAACCCTCTATCCTGGGCTGCAGGATACCAGGTCTCATCTTCCAGAAGAACTTGGCTGAGCATCTTACCCGTTTCCGTGGGAAAACCCTCTTCTCACTCCTGCCCTGCCGCGTCTCGCTGGAAAGAGCAGCACCTCCCGACGCGTTCGTTTCCATGTGCTCCGCGTTCTCAATGTCTAGTGCCTCGAATTTCTCAATCACCTGGGATCTCCTAGAAAACAGAGACAAAAGGAAAACCAGAGATGGTTTAAACACAAGAGCAGCAACTCTGTGGAGCTGTACAACCCCACAAATTTAAGGTCGCAGAATTGCTCGACCCAGAGTTCATGCACACCTGGCTTTTGGTCCCTGTATCTCTGTGAGCTCCAGCGTGGCCAAATCCAGAGTAAAAACCCTGATCTGACATCATTTTACCCACAAAGTGAGAAAAAACCTCACATTATTCAGCTCTGCACCTAGCATCTTCTTCAGTAACTAGAAACCCCTCACAAAACCAGCAATAACTTTTTATTTGTGAATTTTACAGCCCCTTGGGAAGCAGGAATTATGGAGCAGCTTTGGCTTAAGCTTTGCCTCTACCCTCTAGCACTGTGGCTCTCAATTGCTCCCCAGAGCACTGATACATCAGCCCAAGCTGGGGTGCAGAGGTAATGGGTGGGTCTGGGTCCCCCAGTGTGTTCACTGCAACAGGAACCCTCTGAAAACCCAGCCTCACACAGGGAACAGCCACAGGATGGCACAGAGCAAGGGGTGTCCATAGGTGCCCCCAGACCACGGTTCTGGCTCACAGCAGGCACCAGCTGAAAGGGTGTGAGGAGATGAGGAGCACCTTGTACCATGGCAGGACACTCCCTGAAGGACCTGGGGCCTTTCCCTCCTCTTAACTGGGCTGAAAATCCAATCTGGACATCAGGGGGCACAACCTGGGCTCTCAGACACTGCCTTGGTGGAACCATTGCACCGTGGCACTTGTGTCTCTGAGAATGGAGAACTATGAAGAAATGGATGGAGGAGGAACCAACCCTGGATCAAACCCAAAAGGGATTCTCTTAAGGACAAGCAAACAGGTGGAATTAGAAGTGCTGTTTCAGCATGAGAAGCTGCTTTCTGACCCACAGGAGAGCGATTTCCAAAGAACCTGCTCGTGTCTAAGTCTGCATTCCCGGGGCTTCAGGAGGAAAGTATCAGCCTCAGGTCTTCACTCACAAACTGGGAATATAAAGCAATAACCCACCATCAGCACATGCCAGCTGTGCTCTGAGCTGTGAGGCTTAAAGTTTCATTTCAAACCTCCCCAAAAAGCTCTGTCCAGGTGGTTTCTTGACACAAAATTTGGACCCACATGTGCCACATCTAAACTTGGGGCTGCTTGCTCTGTGTGAGCCTCTGATGTGCATGAAAAATCACAATGGTAACCACATGAGGGAGAACAGGTTATCCAAAATAAAAACATTTTTAACACTTCCCACAAAGAGGAACAGCAGGTTAAGGGTTCAAAAACCATGAGATGTTCAGTTTTCAACCAATATTTGCACCAAATTCTATAAAGGAGACAACCAGTCTGAGCACATCCCATGCCCTGGGGGCTGGGGCCTCCCACTGCTGCTCAGAGCCAGGCTGCCAGGACACAACCAAAGAGGAAGTTGCTTTGTAAATTTAAAGATCTTTGATGCTTTTAGGTGACATCAGTTCAGCCCCTGGTGCCTCCCAGTTTGCAAACTGGGAGTGGGCAGATCCTGGGCTCATGCAGAGCTCCCAATTTCCCTGGGATGTTCTGCTCATGAGATGCCTGACACAGGCCAGGCTGTGGAGCATAAATCCATGTTCTGTGTTCATTGACAGACATGGAATTGTTTTGGAATCACATTTTTTTAACCTTTTTTATACTGGCCCAGCCTTCTCTGAGTCTCAGTTCAGGAGGGAGGAAAAGGTCCACGAATTAACATTGTCTGTGCCCTATTAGGTGAAGGTCTGAAGAAAAACAAATCAAGAGAATAAAAAAAATAAATAAAAGAACAAAAACCCAACCAAAAAAAACATATAAACAAAATCAAAAGCAGGTTGATTTCTCATGAAAGGGGCTGCACCACCAAGTTGTTCTACGGCTTGAGATTGAGATGAGATGGTAGCGAAGCAGGCGAAGTAAAGGTGGACACGTCACACAGCAACACAGCAGGAGAAGGTGGAGAGCAACAAGACCTGGAAGAAAACAAGGCTGGAAAATGAATGAACAGAAGAGGAAATTATATATCTGCATCTACATACAAAACAAAATCAAAATCATTCCAGTCATTCGTCATTGAAAAAGGGAGGAGAAAAATAAATCACTGCAACCAAATCACAGCCCCAAGGGTTAATATCATCCAGATTACAGGAAAGAATCTTTTTTTTTATCCCATTAGATCAACATTTCAGAGAGATTACTGCCAGAGATCCTGGAGGGACGGGGAAGGAAGGGCTTTCCTCCCCTCCCCATGTGCTGGATAGAGCTGCTCCCTCCACACAGCAGCTCTGTGTGGACAAAACAAGGCTGGGACAGGTACGAAGAAGCTTTATATAAAAGCTGCAGTGCCATTTAGTGCTTTTCAACTACAAAAGCTCATCCCAAGGAACTCCTTGGCCATGCAGGCTGTTAATCTTTTCCAGGCCACTAAACCCAGGCTGCAGATCTCAGCTGTTAGTGGAGGGGGTGTGCAGTGGGAAGGAAAGCTCAAAAGACCAGCACGAGCTGTCATTAAAGTGATTTTCTTTGATTGGAAGAAAGGGCTTTGTTTTTATTGGATTCATTCATTATTTAGCATCAGGAAAGATAGCAAGTGTCAGGAAAAGGAAGAGGAATTTCCCAAGAGGTCCACAGGAATGATGAGGATAGTTTTACAAGTCTTTATTTGGAAGAGCAGGCACTCCTCTGTATAGGGAGAAGCAGAATTCAGAGCAGAGCTTTACACCTCAAAAAACTCCAGAGAAGGAATTTGAGTGAGAAAAGTCTTTAAAGCAATTTCAGGCAATTCTGCTATAAATTGATGCTAGAAATACACCTCAGCCCCTGATCACACTCCTCCAGCAGATCTGGCTGACACCACAGTGAACTCTCGCCACTGTGAGAGGAACATGGGGTCAGCTGGGAAAGCTGTGGTTTTACAGGCTGTGCCCCTGCAGCCGTGCACAAAAAGCCAAGTTTGTCAAACAGAAATCCTGATATGTGCAGAGATTCATCCCTGCAGCTGCAGAGTCCCTCTGGGACATGGGGACTGCTGTCTAAGGATGTTCCTGCAGCTCTTTTCAGCTGTGATTTTTGTGTGCAACACCTCGAGATTCATCCATGGTTTCCAAAGAGCTGTCCCTGCCCTTCTGCCCTAAGGACGGGTCTGAAAGGGGAGACTGCAGATGGCTCCACCTCTCTGGCCTCAATCCCTGTCCCCCAGCCCAGTGTGACATCCTGGTGGGTGCCACAGCCCTGTCCTGCCACGTGCCAGCAGAGGGAACTCGCACTCTGCTGCTCTGCCAAAATCATGGAGATTATCTCCTGTTTCCCGATTCCTGGTTCTGAGTGGCTGCAAGCTCCGACGTCTGCATGGGGCGTGGAGGCGGTGTCAGGTATAAATGGTCAACACAGAAAATTCCTGGACATGTAATTCCAGAATTCCAAATCATGTAATATTTTTTGGGGGTAAGGAAACAGGATGAGAAGCCTTGACAAATGGCTTTAAGGAGCTAAGCCTGCAGGTGTTGCACTCAGGATGCAACACCAGGTACCTAAAATAATTCTTTTCCATCCACAGCTCTGACACTTGCACTAATTTACACAAAAAGAATGGGAGGAAGAGCTGAAAATACCAACAGAATCTGAGTGAGTTCATTTGGCTGCACTGAAGGGCAGATCTGCATCATGCCTGGCTGGTGCCTGTGGGGTTGGCATGGGACAAGTGTTCCCAGACATGTTAGTGGGTTACTGAGAAGGATTATTACAAATGGTGTTAAACCAGGGGAAAAAGCCAACCACACAGCATGGAAATTAATTATTGTATCTGCCCAGCCTCAAACAGCACAGTCTGAGCTCAGAGGAGAAAAATGACAGGGACATGGGGACTAAGTAAACTCAAGTTTAAAAAGCAGCCAAGCCAAGCTGAGCAGGGTGCTGGGGAATGTTAATTCTCTGGTGCAACACTAGACAGTGTCTCTGTGCCCTGTTGAGTCCACTGAGCTCCAACACAGCTGTCCCAGATCCAGGACACAGGCGCTCCCCACCCACACCACCTGCACCGAACCAATTCCCAGGTTACCGGAGGAGAAAACAAACGTGCCCATCCCTGAACACCACTGAGCCATCCCTGCTCATGGCACACTCCTCCAGCACAGGGCTGTGATCCATGGCCAAACCCTCTGGCAGGTGGGGATCCCTCCCTTTTCTCTCTGCCATCACCTCCCTCCCAAAAGCTGGACCAGGTTCAGCCCTGTGGGCAGGGAAGACCCCAGCGCCTGGTGCAGCTCCTGCTCCTCTCCCCTGCACCCATTCTGCTGGGATAAAAGCCCTGGGCTGATACAGGGGAATTGCTGCCAACACTGATAAAGCAAAACAAACTGTTAACAGCTCTAGCCAGGCTGGGGAAAACAGACTTTCCCTGGGAAAAGGCACCCACCAGCAGGCAATGAGTGGGGCTGACATTAAAACTGGACAGACTCTGGCAGCAATGTCCTCTCCCAGGCCCTGTTATCTGTTATAATTCTGCTCCCCGACCCTGTGCAGGATGATCCCAGTGCTGCAGGACTGGGATCCCAGGGCAAGGGTCTGTTGGCACTGGAGGAATGCACTGTCTGTTCTGTCACTCTGGGGACAGGCACTGGCCAGGGCATCCTGTGCAAGTAAATGCAGCAGGGACACAACCCACAGGCAGTACCAGCTCAGCCTGAAAACCAGAGCCACCAGCCTTTTCTCAGCCCTGTCCCCAGCCAGGATGGCCAAGGTGGTATCTTCCCCCTCCATCCTGGGGAAAAGCCAATTCCCAAGGCAGACAAAGCCAAATCCATGCTTTCCTCATTTATTCCCAGTCCAGCACTCCCTGCACACACTGTGGGCCAGGTTTGGGATCCTCCTGCTGACTGATGGTAGCAGCACAAGGCCGTGTTGCACATCCCAGACTGCTCCCAGCTCTCGGAAGCCAGTCTGGAAAACAGTCCTTTAGGGGCTGGGAAGAAACAGAGGAAAAGCTCCTACTGAAACTGTGCGAGAGAGAACATGCCTGGAGGAGAACCAGGGCAGGAAAATCAGACTGGCAGGCAGCCCTCTCGCCCGGGGCCTGTCTCCCAGTTTGCTCTACTGCCCTCGCTGCACAAATGTGTCTCTCCCAGGGCGAGTGGAGCCCGTCCTTGGCCTCGCCCAGAGGGCACCCGGCGTGCGCTGCGGACGCCCTCCCCGTCCTCCTCCACACTAAGCTGTTTTGCAGCCCGCTGAGCTCTGCCTTGGCACCGCACCCGCCTCTCCCTCCCCTCCCAGATTAATGCCGTGACATTTTGAAACCTCTCTCAGCTCATTAGGCAGTTGCGTAAGGCACCTGGCACTAATGCCACTAGGAGAGCTAACCTAATTAATGGTGCCGGCTGCCAGCGTGTGCCGCGCCGGGAGGGGCCGGCAGGGCGGGCTCGATGGCAGTGTGAGCATCCAACACCACCCAACACCAGGCTAGGGTTAGAGTAAATTGTAGGAAACATTTCTTCCCTGTGAGGGTGGTGAGGCCCTGGTACAGGTTGCCCAAAGAAGCTGTGGCTGCACCATCCCTGGAAATGTCCATGGCCAGGTTGGACAGGGCTTGGAGCAATCTGGAATAGTGGAAAGTGTCCCTGCCCATGGCAGAGCATGGAACTGGATGAACTTTAAAGTCCCTTCCAACCCAAATCATTCTATATCCCCAGAGCAGCCAGGCAGGGTGACACCTGCCCACTACCACTATTAAAGACATCCCACCACCTGCTCGGCATGGATGGGCACCCTTAAACCCTGAGCACTGAAAAACAAAGAGGATCCACCCAGCAAACTCCACCTGCTCCATCCAGGCTGCGCTGGGGACACAACCTCACTGCTGCTAGAAGCATGCAAGGAGATGAGCCACTCATCCCTTACCTTCTCTCATTGCCAAAGAGTCGGGCCACTTCTTCTCTCCCAGGGCTACGAGCCCGGGTTCTCCGCTCTAGCCGTTTCCTCTCCACCTGGAAGGCCTCACGATTACTGATCCTAATGGCCTTGGGAACGTCGGCCAGGGTGGTGTACTGCCGGCTGGCTTTAAAAGAAAGGGGACGCCCCGATTTTTCAGCTCCCCTTCCTACATCTCTGTTGCTGGAGTCCTTGTGCATGGGACAACTGCTCTTCGAGTCCAAGGAGTTCAGAGAGGAGCTGTGAATCATTCCTTCGCCTGATCGGACACCTGGGGAAGGAAAGGGCTGGGCATGCTCCTCTGAGGGCGATTTGGGATAACTGTACCTGTTGTTCGGGGTGCTGGGGCTGGGTGGGCTTGGTGGGGGTGGCAGTTGCTGCTCTTCCAGCTTCGAGTCTTGTTTGGTCTTCTCCAAGGAGAAGTACCCGCTCTCGACACGCGTCTTCCGCCCGCAGTCTATCCGGTCTCCATTCATGGAGCTCTCCTCTAAGGGACAGAGAAATCACCGTGCTTGGTTTCAAGTCCAAGTTCTGCTTTTAAGAAACAAACACCCTGATTCCACCCAGGACAGGGGCAGGTGTGAGAGCAAAGTTGGTCTGGGCAGCAGCCCCATGCGGTGATACCTCTCCTGCACCCTTGGCTCTTCCACCCTGACCAGCCCTCACGCCCATGGAGATGGTGGGATAGTCTGCAGAGAGCTGGGGATATTATCCAGCCCTTGGGCCAGGTTTGTAGAGGTGAAAGATCTGAACTTTCAAACTAAGAAATGGGCAGCTGCAGTCACAGCTCTGCATCCATTTCCATCCCTGTCCTTCCCAGCCTGGAAGCAAGCACAGCTCCATGGGTGCAAGGCAGTGGACACCTCACTGCAGAAAACATTCCCCATCTGAGTGGCAAGATAAGGGAAATGTCTCCAGCACTGCAACCCGTCCCCAGTCCCAAATGTTCCAGGGAGAACAACGGCATGACCACCACAATGTTACAGCAGTGCTGGCATCCCCATCTCTCACCTTCCTTGCTGTCCAGCACAGGATCCTTCATGGAGCTGGCAGCCCCAGCCTGGCCTTGCATAGGGCTCTGGGCTGGGCCAATGCCACTGCCCCCATCTGCTTGGTCCTTGCCCCTCATTTCTTCCTGCCAGAGCGTGGACTTGGTGGCAGGGATCTTCTCAGCGCTGGGAATGTTGCTGCTGGTCACAGCCATTTTAGCAGGACCAGGCTCCTAAAAAACCAGGAGACACAGAAAGTTGGAGAGTTTTCCCCAACTCCATACTCAGGGTCCACAAGGGCTTGGCCCTGAGGCGTGAGTTCCACGTAGCTTGGGTGCTGCCCACGACATGTCACAGCGGGACAGGGATGGGACAGTGACATGAGTCAGTGCTTTATGCCCTTTTAAAACATTCCCCATCATCTTCAGTGCTTCTCTGCTAACAAGGAGCTCTGGAGTCCATCAGATGATGGATGATGCCCCTTTGGTGGCCACAGCCCAGGTTCAGAGTGTGACCCAGAAGAGGCAGCAGCTTTCTCAACTCCTTCCTTGGCTTTGTTCATTAGCAGATGTTTTGCTGCTGTCATATTAAGCTTCTGCATTCACAGATTATTTTTCTTAAAGCCACCAATAAATCAGTGACAATTAACTCCCCTTCGGATTGTGGGAAGTTTTCCAGCTGCTTTCCAGGGAGCAGGGGGGGAATACAGGAACTGGCAACTGAAAGCTGGGAACAAGGGCTGCAAAGAACATCCTCTCTATCCCCTCCTCCCACATCAGGTGGGTTTTGGCCCTGCACCTCCACTGGCATTTGCAGGGCTGTGCTGGAGCCACCAGGGATCTCCCAGGGGGTCCTGGCTCCACGCACAGACATGACAAGCAGCAAATGACCTCAGTTTAAAAAAAAATCCCCTTGGGAAATTTCACACTAAAGGAATGCAGTGTTGGAGGTAAATGATCCAGAGTTCATGGGCATCTTGCTCAAGGGGACCCTGCTCAAGCAGAGGATCAGGCCAATCTCCAAGGTCCCCTACACCCTCCTTCATTGATCCAAGCCCAAAGCTAATCACCAGCTCAGGATATATATCTTTATATATCTCTTATACACACCCCCATGTAATTATTTGTAGATATGTATTTAATTAGGCAGAGATGTGAGCCAAAAAGAAGTCTGTGAGGAAGCAGAGACATTAACTCTCTGCTGCTCAGGGGTATGAACAACTCCAAGAGGCACAATACACCAAAATCAGCAAAACCAGCCTCAGGTTGCATGAGGTGTGTCTGGGCATGCTCTGCTTACCTGAGCCTGCCACACCCCTGTGCAAACCCAGGGCAGAGCCTCAAATCCCACATTTCAGCCCCAAACCCTGTCGCCGGCACACAAAAGCAAGGAGCACAGCAAAAGCTGCAGAAGAAACCTGCTTTTTCCCCCCTCAAACTGTAACCTGCTTGCAAAGCAAAGTGAAAACATCTAACACTCCCTGTCCAAAAGTCTGCAGCAGGAGTGGTATTCCCTGCATTGCTCCTACCCTGGTGATTTTGCAAGGGGATGATGCAAAATGATGGGGGAAGTTGGAAATTACCTTGATGCTCTGAGAGCACCCAGCTGTAAACAAACTTAGCTCTACCACAGGCAAGCAAAAACTATGTGAGAGTGAGAAAAAGCAGGAATATCCAACTGTTTTTTTAATATCACAAAGGTATCCACTCTTCCCTAAGCAGCTCTAAGACATGATCTACTGCCTGATTATTGTGTGGCCATCTTTAGGAAGAGTGCAAGCTTTCTCCACCAGCATATGGAGAGCAAGCTGAACAGCAGCCAACTTCAGGAGAGGCCATTTCACAGAGGAGAATTTAGTGCTGATTTTCTCCTCAGCATCCTCCTTCCTTCTCTGGACCAGCCACCTGCATCAGCAGGATCTGGGAGACAGAGGAAAGATGCTGCTTCTGCCTTTGCAGGTTGCTCCTAAGTGCCTGACACAGCACAGCATCCATCCAGCAGCGGAGGAGGTTGGTTTTGCAAAGTGAATTTGAGCCTTTTTCCAGTACCATGGGGCTGGAAGCCATGGGATGGAGAGAGTGGAAGGAGGATACCAAGCAAGACAGGGTGGTCTGTCCCAGGACAAGAAGGCAGTGTGCTGCAAGGATCCCTGGTCCCCATCCCCAAGCACCTGGGGAGCCCATCTGCTCACGGGGAGCCAGCATCCTTCCCACAGCCGCTTCCCTTATTTGGTGCTCAGGAGCTCAGATCCTGTACGGTTTCCAAGAAGTTGCCATGGTGATGAAATGTAACCCAGAATGATGTTTTTCTGGCTCTGAGCCTCTTCTCATCTCCACCCCGTCCCCCTCCTGAACCCAGCCTGGGTTTAGTGGTGCACTCCAGCCAGGGTGAGCATCCCTGCCCTGCTGCATCCACTCCCTGGGGTACCCCAAATGCAATAGTACTTTTCTTGAGAATTGAGGACTGACAACTCATAATGTGAAGGGAGAAGGCATTTCCCCTGGAGCATCATCACCAGAGCCAGCACTTGACGGGTTGTTCAGGCTGTGAGGACCCCAGACTTTGGCAAGGGGTGGCTCAGTCTTACAGCTTGGTATGCAAAAAAGGATCGTCTCCCCACTGACTTTTTTCCCATTGCCCAGAACATCTTTATCCAGTGGAGTGATGAAAACTTATTCAAACAAACACTGTACAAAACCCATCCATGGCCCAGTTTGCACCAGAGCCATCCTTGGAACTTTATCAAAGAGGACCTGAAAACCAAGGCTCAGGGGAGCCCTGACAAGGCTCAGGGGAGCCCTGATGCTGGTTTTGGTCCCCGGCACGGCTGGAGGAGCCCTCCCAGCCAGTCCCCTGTGGCAGTGGGATGAGTGCTCAGAGGTCAGGCAGCCTCAGGGACACGGCTGTTCTCAGCCTTGGCGAGGGACAAGGGTGGCCTTGGGGTCACGTTCCCCATCTGTGGGATTCTCCCCCATTCCAGCCACGTGGGAGCCAGGCAGGAACGAGTGAGTCACGGCCGGCCCCACTTTTTACCATTTATAGTCAAAGTGAGCACGAAGCCACTGCTGGGTCCCTGGAGAGCCCAGCTCCGGCCCCCGGAGCTCCCAGCCTGGCCCTGGCCTTTAGTATTTTCCTTTCATTCCCATTATCTCTGGGGTCATCTCAAAGGGAGTAACTGGAGCCCGATGGAATTTCATCCTGTTTCTGACGAAATGGCCCATGAACAGCACCTCTCCCTGGTCCCCCATGGGGAACATATGGCTTTGTGGCCACTCCCAGGATTGTGTGCAGGGGTGGCACCACAAAAGAGCACACAGAGAGCAAAACATGGCCCCAAAGCAGACAGGAAAGCAGGAGTGTGTGACCCTGGAAGTGAGACCAAGAATTAATTTGAACTGATCTGCTGCCCTGGTTTGCCCCAGGTCTCACCCTCCACACAGGCATCAGAGGGCTGTTGATCCCAACGCCTTGGGGGGGATCTGCCCCAGGACCACAGCAAGACCATGGCCCTGAGAGGGAGGCAAGGTGACAGTGTGTGTGTGTGTTCCTGGGTTACCTGGGGAGTTGGGGGCTCTACCTTCCTCTTCTTCTTCTGATTCTGCTTGTTTGTCCTGGGATAGACGATGAGCATCTCCAGCCACCTGCAGGAAGAGAAAGCAGAAGGTGAGGTCTGTGCCACAAGGATAGGAATGATGCTGACCTGGTCAGGGTCAGCTTAGTGAACAATACCCAGAAACTATCCCAACCAGCTCCTGGGGGAAAAATAAGGCAGGAGAAGAGGGATGACCCCAGGGTGCTCTGTTTCAAACCCTGCTTTCTGCAAAAGTGAGGCCACAGTCAAGGCTACCATGGGGCAGGGATTCAAGGATCCTGAAAGACAGTGGAGAGGGTCAGAGCCTCCAGCAGGAGCGTTCCCTTGAGCGATGCCAACACCCGCACACTGCAGACAAAGCGCTTTTGTCCAAGGAAGAGCAGCATGAACTCAGCATTGAGAAGTCCTGTGTCCTCCCACCGTGGCCTGACAACCTGCCCCCGCATCTCTGAGAACTCCAGAGATCCCTGGACCACTGGGAAACATTCCTGCTTCAAATGTCCCTGCTCTCCTTTCCTTCTCCCCCGGCTTTGCACGCTGCTGTTGTAAAGCGTTCAGAGATGACCACATCAAGTGGGGTTTGGTTAAGCAATAAACACCAGAAGCACAGAATGAACGTAAAACAAATTCTCCCCCAGCCAGGGAAATCTTCCTGTCGTGCTGCAACTGCAAACAAAACCAGCCTGGCTCGGCCCCAGAGTGGGACTGCTCGGGGATGATTAATGCCTGCAGTCAGGAGCAAACGCACTGCTTCAAAACCCATTGCTGGGCTGATGAGCAATAAATCAGCCCCACCTCACTCTGCAATGCCTCTCCCTCCCACGGCAGGCAGGACTGGCAACAAAGGCTGAGCTGGGAACTGGAGAGTGGGGAGAGGGTGGAGAGAGCAGGCCATGGGGGCTGGCCACGGTTTGGGGCACAGTCACTGCTCCTGGCAGGAAGGAGAGGAGCTTGCTCCCCTGTGCTGATTCCCACATGGCTCTGCATCCTGGCTCCACTGCAACACGTTGCTGTGAATGGGGCTGGGGGGACAGGTTTGCCAGCCCAAGGTTCACCTGTGTTCACTTGTCTCAGCAGGGCAGGGAGGTTTCAATGCGTGAAAATACTCATCTGGTCAGAATCCCAAGCTCTTGGTAGAAAAATGTCTATTTCAACAAGTATTTACAAAACAAGGGGAGTCACAATGAATATACAGCTTGGAACCAGGAATCTCAGCAGAAAGTGCTGACTCTGCTGCTGCCACGGCTGGGGGAGGCAGGAGATGCTGTGCCTCGGGAACAGTGGGAAAGAGCAAGTGTTCATCCCTTTAACTTCCTGCTGGAGTTTCAAATGTTGTCAAATTCTGGGAGGGAGGCACTGAGCTCTGGGCATTCCATGTGGGAAGGGCTCTCAGGTGAGCAGCAGCACAGCCACATTCCATCACTGTGTGCTGGCAGCTCAGCTCTCCCAGGGCTCTGCACCTTCACCAGCACCAGCTTCAACCCCAGCTGGCATGTGGGTGATGGAAAAGGATGTTTCTAGGTCACCACCCAACACCTGGAGTTGGGAAATTTACCCTGTTTTGCTCATTTTAGTGGTCTAATCTTCAGTGTCACTGAACCACTGCATTCCTGTGATATATTAATCATCCTTGGAGGAGAGATGCTCCCCAGGGACCAGGGAGGTGGAGAACATCCACCCCAGCGTTCCACATCTGCCCAGGGATGGATGAGCAGACTGTGTATGGCACTCGGGGTCAGACATGCCAGCCCCAGAATTATGGGACATGCCACTGGTGTGGGGACAGGACCTGTGCCAGTGGGCTGGGTGCCTGATGGGATCCCTAGAAGCACTGTGGAGTCACCACAGCACCCACCATGAACCCCAGCACCCAGAATCAGCCTGGCTATGCACACCCATAGCAGCCAGGCTTGGTCAAGGTCCTACCCACCTTCCTCTTCCTCCTGGCTAATGGAAGAGCCTGGGAGTGGCTCAGCCCCAGATCTGCACTCACCCACTGATGATCTCCTTGTTCTCAGCCCGGATGAAATGCTCCTTCTCTGGTGTCAGGATGCACAAGGAGAACTTCTGCCCTGTCCGGCTCTCCCCATCCACCACATCCGTGCACTGGTTCATGTTGATGGTGCCCTGTGGGAGGGTGGTCGGCTGCAAGGGAAAGGAGAAAGGAGCAACTTTAAGGAAAGAAAAGCAGAGGAGTGCAGAGCTGAGCCCTAAAACCTCTCCTGGAAGACACCAGGATGCTACACACCAAGATGCTTTGCCCACAGGTGACCAGATCCATCTGTGTGCCAGCACACAGCAAAGCTCTGTACCACACATCTGGGGACACAGACCCCAACAGGTACAACTCCTGCCAGACCAGTCTGGTCCACTGCTGCCAGTGAGGTGCTTCTCCTATGCCAAATACCCAGGGAAGGATGACTGCCCTGCTGAGGCACCCAGACACCAAGGAAGGGCACCAAGTGGCCAGCTTTGGGTCTGCAGCTGCAAACCATCTGGGCTGGTGGGGTGGCACCTGGGGACAGGGATGGCAAAGCAGCAATCCACTGCCCTCAGCACAGGATGGCTCAGGGATAAACAGACCAGGTTTTTCTCATTACAATTTTTAAAAACCCATGCAGTTTGCCAGGGAGGGACTGCAGCATGGAAGGGACCTTGCCTGGTGGGTTTTCTGAACAGTAACACCTCTCAGCCCCATAGCTCCAAGGAGACCTGGTGAAGTGGGACAGGTGCCGGCCCCTGTGGCCCAAGAAGACATTGAGGGACACCCAGAGGGGTGTCAGCACTGACAAGAGCTGACAGCTCCATCTGGAGCAGCGCTGGCTCATCCGATTACAGCGTATCCACCCATCCCCAGTGCCTGCAGCCCTCCCTCCTGAGCAATTCCATTGCTCCCATTTCCCCAGCCAGGCTCGGTGACACCAGGGTGCTTGCAGCAGGGCAAACCTGTACCTGGAACATAAATGACTAAGGGAGAGTTCCCTCCGAGCTGCCAACAGCACCAAAGGAGGACCTAAAGCAGCCTGTGGACACCTCCTCACCCTGCCAAAGCCTCCTTGTGCCCTCCAGATGGCAGGGCCAACGAGGAGACGGATTTCTGGCAGATGCTGTTAAGGTTTTTACCATGGAAACCAGCTCCCCTGCCAGTAAAATCCCTCCAAAAGCAGCCTGTGCCATGCAAAGAAAGGGTGACAGGGGAGAGCTCAACGGCCCCAGCCTACAAACCCAGAAAATTCAGAGTCCTCAGTTTAGCCATCTGCAGGTAGTGGGAAATAGCCCCTTTCCCCAGGAAAAAGGCTTCCCCTGCAGCTGTGTCCCTGGGTGGAAGCATCCTATGACAGTGCAGGGGTGGCAAGGAGCCATCACAGGTGCTGCAGCATTAACAGGACCAGCTGTACACCAGGGACACCAAACCCTTCTCTTTTCCTTGTGGAAATCAGCATCCAGAGACCCCCCCAGGATGGAGGGAGAGAAAGCAAAGGCTGGCCCAGACCCCCAGCACAGCGCATGCCCAGCCTCCTGCCCTGCACACCACGGGTAGTCAGCTCCTAAGAGGATTTTTTGTCTTAGACAACAAAAATAAAACCCCGCTTTCCGGGAGCTATAAAAACCCAACGGAAAAACTTTCTCCTGTTCCAAGTGGAGTCTTAGAAAAGTTTTTGTCTTGTTGGCCTCAGGCACAGCCAAGGCCTCCAGGACTGTAAGGTCCAGGTCCAACCTCCTTCCCCTCCCAGAGCAGTTTTGCACCAGGGAATTCAACAGGGGCAGGGGGGCGACAAGGAGGGAGGGAGCCCCAGTCCCACAAGGGGATCCTGGATCCCACAGGCCACTCAGTCCCTTGATTCACTGTAAGGCCCCAGAAGGATCTGGCAGGGAGCTGGCACAGGAGGAGAGGAAGAACCAACACCCTCCAACCCCATGGCAGTTCAGGGCGGCTGCTCCTGCTGCCCACACCCAGCCCTGACCGAAGCGTGCCAGGAGCAGAGGAGCCGGTTTGGGGCCCTCCACTGCCAGGCTGGCCCCGCAAAGTGGTTTTGCCACTCAGCCCTCCTTGTGAAGGGTGAATGCTGGCATCTTGTACAGCCTGACACATGGGTCTACATCCACCACTGCACCTCTGAGCCAGGACACCAGAATAGAGCTGGGATCAAAGCTGGGAATGACCCTCTTCCACCTGTGGCCCTAGGGATGAATCCTCCATCCCACAGCAACTCCCCTGCACCTCCACACCCCTCAGCAGCAGATGAAACCTGACAGACCAGCAGCCTCACTCACTTGGGATGTAAATTCCTTTACACCATTTGTTTCCTTCCTCAGAGGCAGCACAGGCACTTTGAAGTGAAGCAAAATGCAAATAGTGCCTGGTTGAAAATGATGTGCACAAACACAGATTCCACAAAGTAAAAGGAGATGGCTTGGACCCCTTCTTCACCTCTGAGCACCTGTTTCTGGGCTGTGGGTTTCTCAAGGCTGGGAAACCTTGGAGAAGGATGAGCAAGGTCGGTCCCTGGCCAGGTGAGGACTGTGTGGCTCCAGCAGTTGGAAGGGAATAAATAAATGCAGAAGCAGAGGTGTTGCATGGCAGAGACACCAAAACAACAGGGCTGGAATTTCAACCTGCCCTTGGAAGAGCAGAGGCTTTGATACAAGGCTGAATTCAGCATCAGACCCCAGGGTGGCTTCGTGTCTGGGTGAGGCAGGAGTGGATGCTCAGGCTCAGCTCCTGCTCCAGCTGCTGGCTGCTGCCAGTCCTCAGCTGAGGGACAGCCTGATCCCCAGGCACTGGTCCTGCCTTTGCCCTCTCCCATGCTGCTGCCAATGACAGCCCACAGCTATCCCAGAACGGGATCTGGTGGCTGGTGTGTCATTTAACTAGGGGTAGGGGTGGAAACACAGCAGGATGTACCTCTCTGGAAGTAGAGGACACCATTACGGCCACCATCACCAGCAGCAGCTCTCCTTGAGGCTGCCAGTGCCTCCAGGTGCCTCCAGCCCAGTCACTCGAGCAGTCCCCGTCCCTCAGCAGCACAGGAAGAGGAGCACTCGCATCACACGAGCAGCTCCAGCTCCCCAGGCTGCCAGTTCCAGCAGAGGAACCAGAGACAAGAAACAATTACATTGCTGTTTCCCTCTGGAATGACAGATCCCTATTGACACACACACGTGCTCACAGCGTCCCTCTCCATAACACACAAAGCCTGTAGAGCTCTCTCCTCCTCCTCCTCCTCCTCCTCTCCCTCCCTGTGTGCCCAGGGCATGAGTCATGCCAGGCTCTCCACATCAACACCAGCAGCAGCCTCTGGATGAGATGCAGGGATCTTTGGATGGATGCTCCTAGGATGCAGAGCTCAGAAACTGCAGCAGCCCCCTCCTTGGGCAGTGGAAAGGAGGGAAAGGAAAAATGGGGACCTCTTAGAAGCTTGAAGGAAGAAATCTCAAGCAGGGCATTACTGCATCCTCCAGCACAGTGCTGGATGCTTCACTGGTGATGAACTCCCAGATAGAGGAGCTGATGCTGTAAATCAAAAGGGTTTATCTGCAAAGCCCCTCATTTCCATAAGACATTGCAGGGCTGAGGCAGAAAAACAGGATTATTTGAGGTAGAAAAACAGGATTATTTAGATTCAAAAAAAATGTCTGAATTTTTTTCCAAGGATCTTCCCTATAATTTCTAACACATGGGGATCATGTCAGTTTGATACAAAATGCAAGGGAGCTTTGCTCAGGAGCTGAACACAGGATGTTTTGGAGCAGGTAACCCCATGGTCAAGCTCATGGGGACTCTGCCATGGCCTCCATGGGACATGGCCAATGCCCAACCCGTTCTCTGGGGCTATTACACAACGTGGGTTGATGAAATCTGGAACACAACCTTTAGAGAAAGGCGATGGGGCAGGGGGAGGAGGAAACCAAACAAAAGGGACATTTTACTTTCTGCCAAGAACCAGGAGGGGAAGAGGAAAAAAAAAAAAAACAACCCACAACCATTTGTCTATCTCACATGGCGGGCTGGTTGCCTTGGCACCGAGGCCTGGCTGTCCCAGGGGAGATCACAGCTCTGCTGTCCCACTCTGGGCTCAGGATCAGGCTGGCTCTGCCCTGGCTCCCAGCACTGCCCTGGAGCAGCAGCGAGCCTGCGGCGCCTGGGGAAGAGACATCCACGCTGCCTCCATAAATGAGTCTTGACAAATGTTCATTCTCCCAGCTAAAATATTCATGAGGATGGCTGCTGAGTGCTGCTCACTCGCAGCACTCCCCAGTGCTCTGCAAAGGCAGCTCCTGTGTTTGCTAAAAGCTTCACCCAGCCCAGTGCCTGGGCTCAGCTGATCACAGTGCTCCAGGCAGGATGCAGACAGAAGGCAGCAAGACCTCGCTGTCCCATCATCACATCAGGGCAACGTGGAGACAACCACGGCTTGGGCAAGGGCACAGACAGAGCTTGGACACGCAGCTCCCAGCACCAGCACGGCACTGGGAGCCCAAACCAGAGCCACATCCACCATTCCCACCTGGAGGCCATCAGGAAAGCACCAACTCCTTGAAAAGTTAAAGAATTGTAGAAACACCTCCAATCATTAACCCAGGGCACTGCCAGGTCCTCAACTAAACCATATCCTGAAGCACCACATCTGTGACATTTTTGAACACTTCCAGGGATGGTGACTCCACCACTTCCCTGGGCAGCCTGTTCCTATGCTTGACCACTCTTTCATTAAAGAAATTTTTCCTGATACCCAACACAAAACTGCTCTGGAGCAACTTGAGGCTGTTTTCTCTTGTCCTATCACTTGTTAGCTGTGAGGAGAGACTGACCTACACTAGGCTCCCACCTTCCAGGTAGTTGCAGAGGATCCCTTTTCATAGGCAGAGTCACCCCTTTCCAGCCATGCAAAGCGAGACATGACCTCCTAAATCCCAGCAGGGGATGCAGTTCCCAAATCCCAGCTGAGGATGCTCTGTGCACACACCCAGGGCTGGTTCAGCCTGCCCTGAGCTGCCCAGGCACCAGGCAAGCACGGCTGGCACAGCAGCAGGGCTTTAATGAGCCTTTTGGGCTCCCTGCCACCAGGCACGAGGCTATCGATAGGGCCACAGCAGGGCCAGAGCGCTGCGGTGGGTGGATTTTATTACACTTATAGATCAGCTGGCAGGCTGAGCATCCTGGATTTATTAAATTAGACAAAGGCTCTTGAAAACAACCTCTGTGAGCTCTGCAAAAGGATGGACTGGAGCAGTCACCCATCAAAGGGCAGCAGGAGGTTGTGTTCCCATATCCCAATGGCAGCTCTGCTTCCCCTGTGCCATCCAAGCAAGAGGCAGGTATCTTCTCTTGGCCACCTGAGCACACCTTTCTCACCAGCAAACTTCCTGTATCAGCACTGACTGCTCAGTGAAAGCCACTGAGAAACCTCCAGCTACGCACCAGGTGATGGTAAAACAGGTTTTTACCACTGACAGGGGAAGCACAGAATCATAAAGGTTGGAAAAGACCTTTAAGATCATCCAGTCCAACCATCAGCCCAGCACCACCACCATATTCACCAGTAAACCACGTCCTCAGGTGCCACAGCCACAGGGAGGTATGAAGCAACACACGTCCCCTGCACTTCAGTACTCACACCTTGTACCCCTGTGCAAGAAACAGGGGAAGATGCTCCCAGATGTCACCACTGCCTGGATTCACCAGCCTGCCAGAAGCCATCATCCCTTTTCACAGATGGAGGCACAAGCAATGCTCTGCAGATGTGGCCTTGTCACCTGCCAACATGCCTCTGTACTGGCAACAAATTGAGCCGGCACAAGAAGGGGATATAAGAAGGACACTTGCCCTGGTGTGCAGCTAGCAATGCAGAACATCCCCCAAATGGATAAATGCCACAAATGCCACTTCCCCCAGCCCCACCACAGATTTCCCCACTGTTGACCCTGGGTTGTTCATCATAGGTGCTGACAGCCAGCTCCTGAGATGTGTTTTGCTGGAGGAATTCCCCATAGCCTCAGATCACCCACCCCAAGGAGGTGGGATAGGTTAGCAAGTGCCACACACTGTCCCTGCATGCCAGCCCCTGAAGAGCCCTCCTGAGCCTCCACCAGGACATGAAACAACATCAGCTCCCTTTTGCCAGTGGGATGGAATTTTCTTCCCCCAGGGAACAGTTTGAGAAGGGGGTGAAGAGCAGGGGCTGGGCAGGAGAGTTCAGCCAGGGGCCGCTTTTAAGCGTAGTCGGTGTTTATGTCCACAGACAGCGAGTCTAAACACTGAGCGAGGCCGGGAGCTGCCTGCGAACTGCCTGGGTGCACCCTTGGGCTCCTCTCCCACCCAGTGCCACCTCAGCCAGGCATGGGCAGCACCCATCCCAGGAGTGCCCAGGCAGCAAGTTTGGGGCCACACATGGCATTTGTAGCCCCGTGCCCATGGGCACCCATCCGGCGAGCGGGTGCTGGAGCGGAGCGAGCCCGGCTGGGGCTGTGCAGAGGCTGGAGCTGGCTTGTCTTGGCCTTATAAGGCTATTTTCGCACTGCTCTTGCTGCTCCCAGCTGCTCCCCACTCCAAAGCAGGGTCGGAGTTGGCAGCCAGAGCCTAGCCTGCCTCCTTCCTGTTAACCTCTTTCCTGCTGAACGGCCTCTGAGGGGTCTGTGCATGGTGGGAACAGCCGTATCCAGTCCTGGCACACCACCCGTGCTGGGCAGGGAGGGTGAGCAAACCCGGTGGTGGTCACCAAGGGGGTTCGACCTCCCTCAGCACTGGTGTCTGACCCTCCAGGTCCTCAGCAGCATCGACAAATCCAGGAGCCAGCCTTTCAGGGAAGCTTGCACCCACAGATACGCACATTCTAATTCCAATGCTGCTGGAGAGGAAGAGGGAGAGAGATGCAGAAAACGTTGGCATCATGATGGGAAGGACAGCAAGGTCCCGCCAGGATGAGGTATCCAGAGGTTTCTCTGAGCTGCCATCCTGGCTGTTTGCAGACCAAAGCAAAAGCCAGATGTACAAAGAGCTTGGAGTATCCACTCAAGCCTTATCCCAACTCTTTGGGGACCAAAGCAGAAGCCCAGAAATGCACAGGCATTTGTGAGTCCTGCAGTGCCAAAGGCACCACCTTGCAGCCCTGTTATTCTTTCCTTTTGCTCTATGGGATTTAGATGCATTTAAAATGCAAAATGTCCTCCTCCCCTCTGAGGAGGGGGGTGGGAGGAATACATGATAACAGATCCAACCCCATCTGCTCGCAGCTGCCAGCGTGGCATCTTCCCTGCTCCCGGATGGAAAGGCACAACAGCCAAAGGGAAAGCAAATATCTGCAGCCTTCCAGCAAGCTGTCATGGTAATCAGCCTGATGGCAAAAACCCGGCAAGACCACAGACAGGGCAGAGCTTGGTGCAGGGATCATGACAGGAGTTTCCTGGAGAGGAAACCACAGTCGTTTGGGGGTGGGAAGGAAAAATGGGCTTCATTTGCATCTTGATACTTGAATCTTAAATTGCACTGTTCCAAATTGGCCTTGTCAACTTTATCCTCCACCCCCTCGGTGTAGGAGACGAGTCCCAGGTGGTCCCTGCACGGCGTGCCAGGCACACATGTGCAGGAGCTCACCACCACCTCTGAGCTCACACAGCAGCAAGGGGCTTCACCAAACACCAGCAACCACATCTCCCTAAGGTCACCCTCACACAAAGATGGTCATACACACAGTGATGCCAGTCTTGGACACAGCTCAGGAGGAGGAAAGTTTGGATAGAGGCAGGATGACCTCTAACCATGTTGGCCAGCCCTGTTCCACCACAGCTGGACCTGGATTTCTGCCTCATGGGAATGAGGGAACATGACCAAGGTAATTGTCATCCAAGGAAAGCAGCAAATTAGATCAATCAAATCCCTGTACCTCCCACTAAGTAAACCCATTTCCCTTCCAGCCTAGAGGGGAAGGAGGGACATGTCTCATCTTCAGCCATCCCACAAACTCTCCCGTAAATGCAACCAAGCAGAGGAATCAGTGCAAAGACACAGGGACAGACCAAGACATCAGCAGCATCACAGCCATGAAGAGCCACCTTCAACAGCCATCATCTGGAGCTCTGGATAATTTCAGGCCCTGCAGACACCATGGTGGGGTATCCCACCTTCACTCCCCACAACTATCAATACAGGGTCTTCTACCAGAACTCAACAACTGCAGAGGAGGCGAGGACAATCCTGGGGATCAGCAGCACCAGATCCACCGGAGGCTCGGGCAACTCCCACGGGCGCAGATGCCTCAGTGGAAGTTCTTAAATCCGGCCAAATTAGTCTGGAAATCCCATTATTCCCCAGCACCGCTCTTATGAGCTTTGCAGAGCTTCCTGCCGGGCTGGGAATACCAGGAAGCTGGGCTCCCAGGGTGTTTGGGGTCTGCAGCTGGAGGTGCAAGGTCCAACCCAAGCCAAAGAGCTTGGCTTGGCTTGTTCAACCAAGCAGCAGCCACATCCTGCATCCCACACCCCTACACAAAACTCCACACCCACTCTGCGTTGCTTCCAGTAGGTCTGCACCCTGCAGACCTTCCCAAAAGCCACGGTGATGGATGGAAAAGGTTTTCTGAACTTTGGTCATTGGCCATCCCACCAAATGGCACAAAATGGGAGCCTTCTGGGCAGTTCCAAGAAGAAAAGTTCCCAACAGGCACATATGGAGTAAGGAGATCACCCAGCAGCTGCTTGAGCTGGGCTTTGCTGCCACAGGCACAATGTGGTGGAGGCACTGACACAGACAGCAAAAAGCCATCCTGGCCAGGCAGGTATACCACAGACAAGTGGTACCTGGGGTAAAAAGTGCTTTAAATGCCCAGGAAAAAATGGCCACTAACACCCGAGGCTGCTGGAACTGTCCCACGGTAGCAGCATTTTCTCCCTAAACCTGCTGCTCACGTCTGGCTCCTGTACAGTACCAGGAGAGGAGGGAGCTCACAGCCGTGTGCTCCTTTGGGAGCAGCTGTGCAATCCCAGCAGAGAGGAGCAATCTGGGGCTAGTGCATGTGAGAGAGACGAGCACAAGAGATTTCTCCATCCCCTGGGATGATTTACTTCACTCCCTCCAGCACTGGCCTGTACATGGCATTAACCACCCAAGCAAGCCAAATATCCCCTCCCTCCACACATCTGCTCCATCCATAATCCCTGCTGTCCCTCCCCTAACAGGAAAGCAGCCAGGAAAGTGAACCAAAACCCTAATTATATCCCAGTAGCTCCCCAGCGCCCTGGTGATCCCTGTGACTTTATTGATGCGATCGCAACAGGGCTGATGAAATGTGGAGGAAAGGGCCAAGGCAGGGTGTGCTCCAAAACCCCACCTTTCTCTCCAGCCACACCATCACAACAGGTGGAAATCCCATATGAGCTCAGGATGCTGCTGGGACACTTCTAAAACCACCCGGTGTGCCTGCTCCCTCTGCCTCCTCTGCCCAAGGACCAGTCACCCACAGCAAAGGGAACTGGGAGGAGAGTGGTGACAGCCACGGGTCACAGTGGGACAGCAGCCCACGGCCTCACTGCAGCTTCCCAGGGCAATGTTTGGCCATAAAATCATGGAAAGCCACAGCTATGGCACCTTGAGGCACAGCACCCAAGGTTTGGGGGGGGGGGGTGGTGGTGCAAGAGCCAAGACCCCCCAGGATCATGCCAAAGAATCCAGAATGGTTTGGTTTGGAAAGGACCTTGAAGCCCATCCAGTTCCAACTCCCTGCCATGGGCAGGGACACCTTCCATTCTCCCAGGTTGTTCCAAGCTGCATCCAACCTGGCCTTGGACACTTCCAGGGATCCAGGGGCAGCCACAGCTTCTCTGGGCAACTTGTGCCAGGGCCTGCCCACCCTCATAGGGAAGGATTTCTTCCCTACAGCCCCATGGCAAGCAGAGACGTGGCAGCAGAGACGGGGCACATGTGAGGTACATGCCAGGCAAAGACAAAGGGAAAAAACCTCCATGGAAGGTGGGACCTTCCCTGCTTTCCCCAGCTCCTGAAGCACCCCAAGCTCCACATGCAGCACCTCTGTCCCTGGACCTGCTCTCCTGTAGCAGCACAAGAGGAGCTGCGCTGCCTGCGGCGGGCGGCAGAGCACAAGCCTGTTAACACACTCCCACAAACCAGCTCCTGGATCAAATCCTGCAGGAAGGAGGTGAAGGGTAAGCGAAGTTGCTGCACACGTGATTTACCTATGGTAATTTCAACTTTCTGCAAAGCTGTCTGGCTGTTTTATCTCGTTACCTACTTGCAGTCAGACTTCAGTGACTGCAGGGAAGAGCCTCCTCTGTAGCTTTGAATAAACAGGGCAAAAAAAGATCTTACAAAATACACATTAGCACAAGCACATGAACACGCTGTTACCTGGTCTAGCATAAAGGAAAAACAGTATTTTGATGGCTTTTTTTTTTTCTACTTTCGTATCTTGTAGCCCACGATAAGCAAATGAGCAAGACCAATAATCAAATCTGCCTGGAAAGCCTCATTTGAGAATTTGCCTCATTTGAGGCAGAAATGTCTCAAAACCTCAAAACAGCAGACAAAAGGGGGAAGACTCCTGCAAAATCCCTGTGCTTGGTAACCCTGAGAAAAGCTGTTTACAAAACCTTACTGAAGACCTCAGCATGCCTCCACGCAAGTTTTAACCTGACATCCCTTTTACAGCCTCCAAACCTGATGAATAATTCATACCCAGGATAAAGCAGAAATATCATATTCACCAATGCTTACCTAACAGAGAAACAAGGACTGCAAATAAGTAATTTATTAACCCCAAACCATGTTGCTGCTTGAACAGAGGTCACACCTCAGCTTTTGGTGGAAAAATCGCTGCTGAGCCGAGGCAAGAGCACGTTGAGACCCCAGCTCTCAGCACAGCTCCAGCACCAACACGCCTTGTCCTGGGCTCAGGGAGATGCCAGTGGGGGAAAACCTCCCAAGAGCAAAGCTGGGAGCTGCCACCCTCCATCCTCCTCCTCCTCCTCGGGGGTCGCAGCTGCCCCTTCTCTGTCGGGAAGGGAGCAGCGGTGGGAAGCCCACAACCCTGCGCTCGCCCACGGCTCCAGCCGCTTTCTCAGGCATTCCAAAATTTGGCCGGAGTCTCTTTTTGCAGCACGCCCCCCTCCACGGCTGGACGCCTGCCTAATTGCGTATTTATTTATTTCTGCATTTTCCCAGCTCCCTGCACACACTGGCGCAGGGTGGGGGGGGAGAAGCCAAGGCCGGCTCCCAATGCGGACCCAAAAAAAAAAAAAAAAAAGAAAACCAAAAAGGAGGGAGTGCAGCTCCCCACATTCCCCGGAGGGTGGGAGGAAGCCGGGAAGCGCAGGGCTGGCTGGGAAAGGGGAGCGGGGGGCAGGAAGGGGGGACGCCGGCGGCATCGCCCACCCCCTTTGCTTTTGTGCGCGCTTGGGGAAATTAAAAATAGCTGCGTCCAAAGAGTGGCTGCAAGCGCCACAAAGAGCGTGTTGAGCGGAGGCAGCTGCAAGCTATTTGCTGGCCCTGGTAATCAGCATCTCGGCTTGCAGAGCCCCTCCGGCCCCCCCAGCCCCTTCCTCCCCTGCCAGAAGCTGCCGCTGCCTTTCTCCAACCCACATATGTCATGTCAACAATCAATGAATGCGGGATCTCTGCCGGGGAAAAACGGGGAACGCGCTTTGATTTTTGGAGCGGCTCTGTTGCCTTGTTCCATTCACGTCCTCGTCCTCCTCTCTGAGCTATCACTGAGGGGTTTGCAGCACTGAATCCCACCAGTCGATGCCAGGATACCTCATGGCCCTCAGCAGGAACAGGGATGTGCCAGCTGCTGGGATGCTGCTTCTAGGAGCGGGGAAAGGGATGCTATTACCCAGCATCACCCAACCTGTAGCCCACAGCCCACTGGTGGTCCTCACTGACCTGATCTGGTGGCCTACAACAGGGCTGGAAAGAATTAAACCCGACCCCATCCCCACCACATGGCTACAGCTGTTGGGCTCAGGGTTGTTCTGCAGGCACCTCATTTCACATCCCCTCCCTAGCACCAAGCAACAGCAGGGAGAAAAAAATGGTGTTGGTTCCTTGGGTGGTTTGGTTGTTCATGTGTGGACTGGCACGGCCACCCAGGAACTGGAGGATGCTTGGGAACACAGCATTGCCCTGGCTTGGAAAGAGTTGGGATCAGGCTCCCACTGCTGCAGCCCCTTCCTCTTCTGCCTGGGGGCACCACAGGGCCCATGTGAGGGCAACTGCTCAGCCTTAGCTGTGTCATTTCACTGACAGCCCTGGCATCTCCCCTCCTAAATGCCATCAGTGCTCGATTTCCACTTAAACCTTTTACAGTAGGTACAACTTTTCCTTCATCAAAACCACAGGTCCAGGAGTCACGAAGGAACTCCAGCTGCTACAAGTGCCTGTTTTGCTCTGCCCCACCATGAACAAGATAAATGCAATCTAAACTCCAACTCAGTTCCCTCGCTGCTCTGGCACACATCTTCTACAGAAATGTCTTTGCTAGGTCCTGAGGGACGAGGAGTGGGGAAAAAGCAGAAGGATGGAGCCACTTGAACCTGTCCTTGCTGCTCAGCCTAAGAGCAATTCCAGCTTTGCGGCTCGCCCCGCAGAAGACAATAGAGGCTGTGTTTTTTCCAGGAAGGAAGCACCTGGGCCAGGTCATCAAAGCAGCTTGTGTTAGGAGGTCACCGCCTGCATTGAGCTTTCAACTCCACTTTCATCCTCTTTCTGCCTGTTAACTCCCAAACCTCCCACCATGGACTGTTTCTCACTGGGGCCTCTCCCTAAAGGGTCCTGCAGCCACAAAATATCCTTCTTGGAGGGCTTGGATGTGGACAACGGTGTTCTCCAAAGCTCACAATGAACTCAGGCACTTTTGGGGCCCTGTTGATGGTCCCTGGCCATTGCCAGCTGCCAGGACTCGTGATGGAGCCAGCCCTAGAGAAGACCTTCCTGTTCCGTCAGCCCCCTCCCAAATCCTCCTTCTGCAGCTCAGCAGTTTTACCTTCCCAAACACACTAAGCCAAACTAAAAGACATAAAACAGAAGAGGGTTCAGCAAATGAACTCCTCATTCCTGGAGGAGCCCACAGGTCTCCTTACAGCAGGACCCACCTCATGCATCAACTGGGGCCAGACACTTAGAGCAGAGAGAAATAGGAAGACATGTACACCCTAAAGTCACCATTATGGGATCTCCACACCCAACCCCAGTAATGACACTTGCATCAGCATCAAGACAGACATTAATATAAAACCACATTTTTATAAAATATATAAAAAAAAGTAAAGATCTGTGTATCTTCCTCTCACCCCCTTCAAGGTTTCAGCAATGTTCTGGGGAACTAATTCCCATGGCACCCTGTAGGTTCTTGGATATTTTTCCCCCAAAACAGTATTGAAAATAAAACACAACAAATTCATCAAAGATCTCTGATCTCTGTTGAGAGTCACCAGCACTTATGCTGTTTCTGCATCTCTAGAGCAGTCACAAGGATGTATGTGTCCCCTCTCCCTTGCACCCTGATTTCAGGTGTCCCTTTCCTGCCCAGTTTCTCTGAAGGACAAAGGATCTCTGCTTCCAAATTTTCCCATAATTTCCTTATTGCTAGTCCATCTTCTATGAGATACACACCAAACCCACATAAAACCTCCTCACAGGTCACTGTCCACCCTGACTTGACTACATCCAGTCTTGGAAAAAAACTGGGATGGGGTCCCTGTCCATCTGAGTCGCACACAGCCACTCCCACCCAGCCTTCCTGTCCCTGCTTACTTTAAATTTCAAACATGCTTTGATTCAAGCCAAAAGCTTTTTATGCTAAACAGAAACTGAAAGTCTTGATCTGGCAAACAGAGACACTGGCAAAATTGTGTCCATGGGGGGAAACCACTGGGAATGAGGAGAATGGGGTTTGTAAAGCCTGGTGCTCCCACGGAGGAGGGGGCAGGGAGAGCTTGGAAACACTAATGGCAAAACGTGTGGAAAAAGCAAGGACAGAGAGGCCAGGATGTTTAAGGTTCGTTTTTAATCCCTGCCAATGAATTTCAATTCTGTGCCAAAACTGAAGTAAACTGCTTTGATCTAAAAAGGAGGAAAAAAACACACACACGGGTTCTTGGCTTCTTAAAACAATACAGATGACAAAGGAGGTAACTACAACGAAAATTAACGCGGCATAGCTCTGCTGACAGTGACATTTTAAAATGCCCCTTTCCTCCACATAAAGAGGTCTTTGGAGGGGGGTGAATTAGGAAACAATAATTACACAGGTCTGTGGATCACAGAAACAGCAAGCACGCATCCCTTCCTCTGATCCCCCTCCAGCTGCCACCAATGCTTACACCATTCTCCTTTTTTACCCATTTATCAGTTTCTTAGGTTTCTGTGGCCAGGAGTGGGGCCTGGGGCAGAGCAGGTCTCCAGATGTGACCCCACAGCCCTGCTGTTTAGTGCCAGACCTCCCACCTCTGAGCTGGCCTCTCTTCTATTTATACACCTAGCCCAGGGGTCCCAGTGCTCCCCTAACCATTCCCAGATGCCAGGCTGGCCTCGCTCTTCATCCCATCCCAGTCCCATCAGCTCCTGGCTCCCTCTGGACCTCCCTCCCTGCCATCACAGGCTGGAGCAGGGATGTCTGCTCCATTGTACAAAGGTTAATGACATTATGATCCATCTGAGTTCCTGATTTAGGAGCAGGACCACCCAGCTGTGAGCTTGAGAAGGGTCTGCAACACCACCATGGAGGACACAGCCACTCAACCCCAGCAAACTCTGGTATTGAGGTGGCTGACTACTGGCTCAAGCATCCTCCTAGATCCCTTCCCAATTCCACAAAACAATTTGACTTCAGCAAGTAAGGGGCAGAGTAGAGATAGGGCTCACACATTTCATAACCATCTGGCACTGGGAAGTGCCAGACACTGACTGAGGTCAGTTTGTTGCAAAATGGGTATGTCATGCCCAGGGATGCTCCTCCTGAATCCCTGCAGGGAAACTAAAAGCCCATCCAGAAGATGCTCTCACCTTGCCTCTCATCCACAGCACCAGCAAGTTTGAGATGCTCCCAGACAGGCCTGAATTTTGTCCTGTTTTCAAACCAACATATGCACAAAGCAAAAAAACCTCTAAATTAATAGTCTCACCTACCAAAAGGAAGCCTGATGTGACACAAGAACACCTCCAGGGAGGATGCAAAATGCCAACCTAGTATAAATCCCAGCTTAAGAGAAGTAGCACAGGGATAAACTGAGGCACTGGCCTGGCCCTGGACATGCAGTGACTCATTAAGAAGCTGGCCTGGAGATCCAGACCCACTCCTCTGACCTGCCCCAGCCACGGGGCTGGATCCACCCCCAGGCAGTGCTTGTGGCCAGGGGCCCACCTGCAGGCCCAGGGAGGGATATGGCAGCACTCTCCAGCCCTACAAACCCCCTCCTGCCTTTCCATTCCCACGCAGACGGGCTCTATTTATAGAGACCTCGGCCACTAATTATAGATCACAGCAATCAAACAAAAGGAGGCAAAAGCTCTGCACTTGCCACTCGCTGGCTCTGGCCCCTGAGCCCGGCACTATTCTTGTGGCAGCTCCCATATCCCAACCAAAACCTCCTGGACCACCCCAGCACCGCAGTGCTGGGCTGCTCTCCCACGGTAGTGGTTTCACTGGAGACCACAGGGTGTTTTACCAGGAGAACTGAAACTTGTCCTTGGACACTCACAACACAGCAGCTCAATCCCAAGCCTGTTCTTTCCTGCTTTCCTTCAGGAAGAGTGGCTTTGTCATCCTCCAGCTGCTGCAAAGAAGCATCAGCCCCTGTCATCATCAGTCTCAGCACAAAGGTTTATCAAACAGTAGGAGTAAGCCACCTTTGGGGTGCAATTGTGGATGTTCAGCATGGGAAGGCAACCCCAAGCGATCCCACAACCCCCACATCCACCCACAGTTGGGAGGCAGGAATTTCTGCACGTCTGAGCAGGCTCAGCTTAGCCAGGGCTCGGCAGAGCTGGGAACAGCTGCTGGCACAGTCCCTGCAGAGGGGAAGGGGGTGGGATCTGCTGGGCATTCCCAGTGGCCAGGCTGGATCTGGGTGCCACCAACTGCACCCAGCCTGGAAGAGGGAGACCCCAGGGAGAGAGTCTGACAGCTCAGCCTCGTCAGAGGGGATGAAGGTCCATAGCCTGTGCAAATTCTCCCCATCACAGCCATCATGCAGAACTAATTTTGTTTTCAGACTGGAACTATGGTAGAGAGAGGACAGACAGAATGATGGACACACAGAAAGGTGACCAAGCATGGAGTACAGATTCAGGATTAGCTCTGGGCAGGTCTCAGGCAAGAGCTGGATGCCAACAGAGCAGCTGGTTCCTGCTTGCCCCACCTTCCATGCCCAAAATGCTCCAAATCCAACAGCAAACTTGACCACCCTGTGGCAAAAGGCTGTTCCCAATGTTGCCCTATCCCATCACCTCTGAGAACCACAGCACCGTGATCTCTGGGGACTCCCTGAGATCTCTCCAACCTGGGGTTGGCCTTTGAGCTGCCCCTCCACACCCCACTGCTCTCCAACCTGCTGGGACCCAAGAGCACAGGAATGTCTCCATCAGCATCACCAGCCCAGGACTCCCCTCCCAGGCTCACCCCTCCCTCCAATTCCACTTTTAATAAGAGCAGAAATTGCCAAACCCACAAAATTTAATGTCTGAAAGGTTCAAGCAGAGCCATTCAATCCCAGCCTGCAACTGCCTGGGAGGTCTCTGGCCAGCTGCCGCCCGGCTCCCGCATGCTCCAGAGGCTGCTCCGCACTGAGGCTCCCACGAGACCCCCACCCAGCTCCTGCACACAAACTGGGGCACACTGAGGGGAGATCACCCCTGAGTGAACTGCAAAGTGGATCCCTCATGGAAAAAACAGTGTCTCTGCTGGCACACCCTGGGTGAGGCCCCAGCCCTGTTACTGCTCTCCAGGCCACAGAGGTGATGGGGACAGGGCAAGGAGCCGGCACAGCTGGAGGGGTGGAAAGGTCAGGAGAGTATTTTAATAACATGTGGCAAATCCCAGTGAGGAGGAAGGATCCATTACAGACTTCTCTATCTATGACTATGAAAGGACAGACCCTCCTGGGACCCATGGCCATGGGGCAGTGAGTCCAGGAGCCAGCACAGTGGTGTCACAGTGCTTGGGACACCATCCCATGCTGCACATGTGCACTTTCCCTTTTTGTTTGTACTTTTCCACTTTCTCCCTTCTCAAGGAGAAAAAGCCCAACAGGTGCCTGGAGAACTGTGGGATGCTCCTGCTGTCCTCTGGGTGCTCTCTGGCCCCTGTGGCAGGTCAACCTCCTCAGGATGCAAAACAGCAAAAAAATATTCCAGCCTGTGTTTCCCAGCATCCTTGCACCTCTACCTCAGACTAGGGAATCTCCCTACTCCACCCATACAAAAAGCACCCTTCTGCCAGTGTAGGACAGGAAACACCAGCCCAGTGCAGAGCCAGGTTGCTGACACTGAAAATGTATTAAAGCCTCCACTGCTCCTACCAAAGACATTTAAATTATTTAGGGCACTTGGACCAA
The DNA here is from genome assembly GCF_001522545.3 of Parus major. Lineage (NCBI taxonomy): Eukaryota > Metazoa > Chordata > Aves > Passeriformes > Paridae > Parus > Parus major. The sequence goes on along the minus strand of NC_031783.1, from coordinate 13,471,148 downwards.
GCCCAAGTAAAAATACAAACAAACACAGCATGAAATCTGAGCCACACTCACCGTGCCTCCACATTCCACGGTGCCCTCACAGGAGGCACTGGAGGAAGACCAAGGCACACTGACCTCACAGGGAGCCTCCCTGGCACAGACACAGGTCCCCATGTGTCCCTGTCCCACAGGTGTGCTCTCCCCAGCTGGCTTCCTGAGCCTCCAGCCCACGCAGATCCCAGCACATGGGTGTCTACTGTGCCGGCCTTGGGAACTCTCCCACAGGCTTTCTGTAGCCAGCAGGATAGATCAGCAGTCCTGGGTGCTCCTGGGATTGACCTACTGGACTCTTCAGCCCCACTTTGCAGCTCACAGTGGATGGGTTTCCCTTCCTTTGATCCCATTTCACGGATGGGAACAGTGCTGGTGACAAGCTGCAGCTCCAGGGCAGGCAGCAGTGGGAAGGCGTTCCAGCTGACCTACTTTCCACGGGCATCGCTAGGCAGGGCCTCCTTCTCGGACACTGCCAAGGTGATTCACCACAACCAAAATCCAGCTGGCACCGGGAGAAAGGGCTGAAAGCAGGGAGAACGACCTTGGGGACCCCCTCCAGCACTTCCTGCCAGTGTGGGATCTGTCAGCAACTGATGAATCCCATGCCAGGCAGCACTCGCACGCCTCCGAAACACCCAACGTCCTCTGCAGAGTGTCCACTGAGCTCCCACACAAACCCAGCCTGGCACAGAGTCAAACCCAGCAAGCACAACTCTCCTTCAGCTTGGCAGAGCACTCCAAGGGCAGCAGATAACCCAGCTGATCCCCAGAGCCTGGACACAGCCGGGCAGCACTCACCATCTCGTCGAGGGCATAGCGCAGCAGCCCGTGCTCGTAGAGGATGAAGAACCGACGCTGCCATTTCTGCAAGAGAAGACATTGAGGTGGGTCATGGCAAGGCCCACGAGTCCCTGGGCCTTGCTGTGAGCACTGGAGCTGCACATCAGCTAGCAGGGCTCTGCCAAAGGTCTGTGTGCACCAGCCCACATTGCCCAATGCTGACTGCCTTGAGTTCTGGCAGCTTTGGGCCCTTGACCATTCCCCGGGGACCCTGTTCAGTGCCTGACCACCCTCTGGGGGAAGAACCATTTCCTAATATCCAAACTACACCTCTCATGATTCAGGTTCACGCCACAAATGCTGGGGACACCAGAAGGATCCCTAAACTAAATGTTCTGTGCCCTCAGCTTCATCCTGCATCATCTATTCTAGCATCCAGTGCTGGAGGGTGACAGGATGCCATGTCAGATGTCCCCCGGCAGCACATGAGCTCAGTTTGGATGGTGGCTGCACTTCTGGCATGGCACTGCCCAGGCAATCCTGGCAGCACGCTGCCTCTGCAGCTGCACAGCAAATAAGATTGAAGAACTGATCTGGCTGGAAAACTGCCATTTTTTTTTTCATGTGTGCCAGGTTGTTTTCAGCCAAGAGCAAAAACTGGTTGAGCAGGCTGAAATAAAAAAGTCTTGGATTCATAGCCCCAGTGCAGCAATTCTTATCTCACTTTTCTCAGCCCTTTGGGCAAAGTCCAGGGTGCTCAGGAACAAGCAGAACTACACAGGACCTTGTGGACCTCCACAAGCCCCAGCTTAGCAGGCAGCCTGTGTTCTGGGGAGACCCTGGTCCCATGTCCCCTTTATGTCAGGCCAGTAAGCCTATGACTCCAAATAATGACCCATATTCCCCAGGCTGAACTCAGAACCCAATTCTTGCTCATTCGGGAGCAATTTTTTTATTACAAACAGCTCCCAGAGCATTTTGGCTGCATGACAGAGGGTTCACGGACCATTGCCATCCCTCCCACGCACAAGACAGCCCCATCCTGGCAGCCTCAGCAGCAAGCTCCCTGCAAGACAAGCTTGGGGACAAGCTGGAAGTCTTCGTCACAAGCCAGCAGTGAGAAAGGACATCAGCCTGGCCACATCCTTCTGAGCCTCACACCCCCCAGGACAGGGAAGTGGGGGATGCTCCGACCCCACAGGATGCTGCTGTTTCTGACAGGCAGGAGAAAACTCCTTTGGGAAGGAGCTGAGTGTGTCCTGCTCTGTCTGCAGGTCCCTGCTGCCAGCACTTGGCTTCAGAGCTCTGCAGGGTTATAGCAAATGGGAACCACCTCTCAGTGCCTTCCTTGCTGCAGGACCTGCCTGACATTGGCATATCCACACTAGGGGATAACATGCAGCCTCTCTCTAGAGCTCTGGGCACACTCAAGATGAGCTTCAGAAAATAAAGTAGCTGTTTCCAAGCCCCAAAGGAAAACTTGGAGTCTTTCTGATGGTCACAGCACAGCTCAGAGTCACACAGCCCACACCCCACTGTCCTGAGCATCTTCCTGGCAGCATGGCACGTGTCAGGCAAACCAGAGAAGCATCAAAATATCAAAAAGCAAAAGCAGCAAGCAATAGAATTGAGCCTGACCCACACCTGCAGTGCCCCAGGCTGCTGCCCAGCATGGGAGACCTTGCATCCCAGAGAACGCATTCCAGCCTTGATGCCAGAAACATCTCCCAGCTTCCTGGTTTGCACAAGGGGATGGGTGCATGGAGGTGTCTTTGGCACTCCCAGGGTCACAGCCACCCCCATGGGCAGGGACAGCCCCTCCTGTTCCTCCTGCCACACCCCACAGAGGGGATGTCTCAGCTTCACTTACCCGAGAGCGATGGACGGGGTTGTCAAAGTCCGTTCCTTCCGGGGCCAGCAGCAGCCAGCCACCATAAATGGGTTTGGCCTGCAAAGAAACAGCAGAAAAACACTCATACACAGCCGAAAATGGCTCAACATAGATCAGCACCACAGGGAATCGATGGTCAGGGACCACGGGAAACTGCAGCAGCCCCAGCACGAAGGCAGCTGTGTGAGCTCAGCCTCCTGCACGCAGGCAAACTCAGCCTTCCCAGTGCAGGGAACGTGGTGTCTGATGGCAACCTGCGGTGTGACACACACTGTGTGCCAACGGGACTGAGATGAGGACTCGGGAGGAGGCAGAACCCCAGCCACAAACTCCAAACACAGCTGCTCCTGCATGGCACCGTGCCCAGAGCACCAACCTCCTGGGTACTGCCGAGTGGCAGAGCCCATCCCCACAGACGGCTCTTCCCGTTGCCATCGGCAGCGTGCCTCTACTCCAAAGCAAAAACACACTCCAAAGGAGAGCTCGATGTTTTCCGTTCGTTAATTAAGAGAGGAAAAACTACCCGGCTCTGGCAGTTCTCCAGCTCCCAGCCGCTTCCCGTGCCGTGCACATCCAACTCCTGCTTCCCTGCAGGGGCAGCCCCTGCCAGCCCTCTCCCCCCGCCAGCAGCATCCAGCAGCCCACGGCCAAGCACACAGGAAGGTCAGAGCCAGGAGAGGGGAAAACAGCTCATTCAGCCAGCCGGGAAGAGAGAGGGAAAGAATACTCGGAAAGAACCTTGCGGCACTGCCGTATGTCAGTGGGGAAAATAATATCCAGGCACTTTCCACTGGTGGCCTGGATGCAGAAATGGCCAGGGTGAAGCTGACCCACTGCATGGCAAGCGCTGAGATGGGGATGGGCACCGGGCATGTCCTCCCACGCAAAGTCCTGCGGGCACCGCTCCTGCTGCCTTGACAAGCTGTAAACGATGAGCAACACCTGGCAAGGGCTGGGGCCAAAGCCTGCTGCAAGAATGGCAAGGCATTGCCACACCAGCAAGGCGGCTCCACAGATACCAAGACAGACCAGGAGGGAGGAAACCCAGAGCAGATCCAGCTCCAGGAGACCCTGGGTCTGGGAACACTGCTTTCCACTATGGAACATCCATGCACGTCTATCCTGGCCCAGCCAAAAAGTCACAAGGACACACACTCCCAACTCTCCTCTGATTCAGTTAATCTTGTTGCTTTCATTCTTTTCTGTTCCTTAAAGTTTAAAACTGTTTCCAATTCAGTACCTCCCCATGATTCCTCCTGCCAGTTTCTGTGGTTTTGTAATGTTAAAAAAAAGTTTCCCCTCTGGAAAAATCCCTGCAAACAATAGAAGAAACTGCCTATGCACCAGAAACTGTCAAATGCATGAAGCACTGAGTAAGCAAACTGGAAACACGCCGGAGGAGACCTTTTACTGTTTATAAAGTGAAAAGAAGTAACAAAATCTCTTATCCCCTCCACAATACGACATACCAGCTCGAGGTGCTGCTCTCCCAGCAGCTGGGAAAACATGATTTGAGAAGACCTTCCTTCCTTCCCCCTTTAAATGAGATTTCAACCAATGAAAATGAAGCACTAGGATTTGGATCCAATTTGGGGGAGTTAGGGGGGGCCCAGGGCACCCCTACACCTATTCCCAGACAACACTGGGGGCGCAGAAAGGCACCTGTGTGCACCACAACCCTCCCTGGGTTTGGCAAAGGGCTCGGAGCCCCCTGTCACCCCTGCCCAGCTCACCTGGATGCTGGTGCCCTGCTCGCCCATGGCCCCCATGCCACCTCCAGCTGCCCGGCACCGCTCCGTGCCCGGCTCTGTGCCCGTCTCGGTGCCGCCCACGCTGGCAGCGCCCCGCAGGTGAGCCAGGCTCTGCCACTCCCCCGGCACACCCCGCCCCGAGCCCCCACCCAAAGCCGCCCGTGACGCATCCGTGCCCACGCGATGATGGGAGGACTCTGATGGAAAGTCTCCAGAGCGGGGGATCCCAATGCTCACCATGCTGGGATGTGGCCACGGCCACCCGCGTGGCCTGGGAAGAGCCAAACATCGCAAATTTCTCTTGTGTTTTACAGGGGAAAAGCAAAATTGCAAATGACTGATGATGATGAACCATCAGTCTCTTCAATGGGTCACTGTGACAGGAAACGGGGTCCCCAAATTCCCGTGAGAGAACTTGGGGTGGGTGCTGAGCAACTGGGGCATGGGAAGATCTTGGGAGTGGCCTCCACCATGCAGGAACAAGAGAATGACAGTGACAACAGCATGTGATGTCCCCAACGCTTGGCTCCGCTCCAGCAAGGCAGCACCCGGGTGATGCTCCGGAACAGCCGAGCTGAGCCAAGCTCAGCCCTCCTCCATCCCCCAGTTTTCCCCTCTGTGGCCCTGCACAGTTCCTGACCAAGACCAAGTGCTCAACCCAGCAAAACTCCATGAGCAAAAACTCTCCCTGACACAAGCCACAGCACTGCAGCCACTCCAAGCACCCCACAACATCCAGCCTGCATGACAGGCAGCAGGCGTGTCCCACTGCCATACCAGGGACAAAGTAACCATGAAACCAACAGGACCATCATCACCAGAGCCAGCAGCCTTAACACAGTATTACAGGCATGAAGTCCTGCCCTACCTCAGCCTGGCTCACATCCCCCAGCAGACATTATTTTGCCCTCAGCCATTCCAATTTTAGCTCAAACTGTCTGTAAATAAACACCAAGTACCTGAAATACACACCCTTAACACAGATCACGGTCATTTCTGTACCAGCATCATAAAAAACCACCAGTGGGCTACACTTATTTTGGAAGAAGCATCCAACTGCAGATATTGAAACCAAAATAGCTGAAAGGTATGAATTAGAGCCAGGCAGCGTGGGCAGCCTGGTTCCACCCATCAACAAATGAACACGCAGCAGCGCTTTTTAAAGCCAAACCAAAACAAGCTCCTGCTAAAACCAAGCAAATGCCCAGATAGGTACAAGCCTAAATGAGAGGGATATGAATAAGTACACAAAGTGTCTGAAATAAGCTCATCACACCTGCATTGGAATGGTCCTGCTGAAGCAAGGTTTAAAATAAACCCAGTGTGGGAGGCAGGTCCAGGGGGTGTTGGAGCACCAGGCTGGAGCTGGAATCACATGTCCTTTCCACTGGCTCAGCTTCCTCTGGAGAGTTCCTCGAGAGGAGGAAAATGCAACAACCACCACTGAGAAAGACCTCAGAGCAAAAAATTCCCTCTTCAAAGGAGATCTGTCCAACCTCACATTCAGGGATGGTGTTAGAGCAACCCCAGGGTTCCCAGGATGCCTTTGACCACGCAGGGCCCTGTCTGCCTTCTGGCAGCTCTGGTGATATCCAAAGGACAGCTCCAAGTAGTTTCTCCACAGGTAGAAGCCACACAGAGTGCTCAGGCACTGGGTGGGTGGCTTTGCTTTTAACCAGAAGGTACCTGGCTGGAGGGTGAGCCACAAAATGCTGTGGGAAAGCAGAGTGGATGGAGAGCAACTGCTGATGGAGCCGGGGTGGGGTAAGGTGACGCTCACCCCACCATCACATGAGAGGTGCGGCCGGTTTGCAGCCCCACAGAGCCCAGTTCCATCCGATCCCATGGGACTGCTGGAGGCTGACTCAGGCAGAAACACCCCCATGCCACCACTCCGCTTCCTGTCACACCTCTGGGAGTGCCCAGGTATCCCATCCCACCTTTGATCCGACACGGGCTGGGCTGTGGGGCACCTGCAGCACCTCCCCTGCCTCTCAGGTCGCTGTTCCAGCCACTGCTTCCATCCCCTCGGCCCTGCAGTGCATCCAGGGGGAGGACGCTGCCTCCAGCCCAGTGCCGGCAGCACGGCGGGTGGGAGGAAGCAGAGAAGGAAGTGGCCCCAGCTGGGTTTACACAAAGCTGTCAGGCTGATGCTGCCCAGGCATGGACAAACCACCCCAACCAGCTCCACCAGCACCGGGAACACAATCCCCAGCAGATGGGAAACTGGGCTTGAAGGACGTGCAGAGCCACTCAGCACTTCCCAAAGCCCAGGTTGATACAGAAACCACTGCACACCCCCAGGGCTGCAGGGCACCGGCTTCCAGAGGGCAGGATGGGTCACAGGAGCATGGCAGCCCATGGAGTGCCAGGTCACAGGGCTGGAGGTGGGCTGTGACACCAACCAGCTGCCTGTTGGACAGGCTTTCACACCTCCTGTGTTCTTGGTGGTACCTTCAGCTCTTCCCTCCCCACACAAACCAGCCAGGCACACAGGACTCAGCAGAGTCACACCGTGCCAGCCCCACAGTGCTACAGGAGCTCACTGCACAAGGTGGAACAGCAGAGCTGTACCAACATCCACATCCTCTCTTAGGGTCCAGGCTCAACCCCACTGCAGAGCACCCACATCCCTGCTGGGGTGCTGAACACCTGGGTGGGCTGTGATGCCCCCACAGCCAGTGCCCACCCACCCCCACATGTTCTGAGGGAGAGACTCCTGGCTCCGAGCGCGTGGCGGGAGGGATAATCTGTTTAGGCTGCCGGCAGACGTAATCAGCCTGTCTCTCTCGGGTGGAGGCAGGGCTTGTTTTGTTCAGGCTGGGCAACTGAGCGGGAAGGGGAAGGAAAATGGATTGTTGCATTGGAGCTTTAGGCTCTGCCTCCAGCACTGGGAGCAGGGAGCCCTCTGCATCAGGGAAGTGATGCCAGGGCTTCCAGTAGCCCCACAAAAGAATGATGTACCCAACCTGACCCATGCTATGAGCGAATCCATGGTGGAACTTTTTCCATCACCTTTATGGATCAGCCTCAATATTCAGCAAAGCAGCCTCTCAGACAGTAGTGCCTGCTGTTCCCCTCACCCAGGGGAGCACAACGGGGTTACAGCTCTCATCCAGACCCAGAGAGGTGGGACAGTAAGGTCATTGTTGCCTGCACGCCACCTCCTGATACACCCAGAGCTCCCCAGAGGCAGGGACCCGTTTCTGGCACAGTTCAAGGAGAAAGTCACCAGAAATCCTGTGGCTGCAACCTGAAAATAGGAAATCTGGGCAGTTTCAGCTCCATTCTGCTCTCAGTTTTGCACACCTTGGAGACAAGAGAACATCGCTGATGGATGAGTCGGAGCAGCCGTCACTCGGCAGGAATGGGGAAGGTGACACGGTGCTCAGGGAGGGAATGGGATGTGATACCCAAGCAGGCATTCCTGCCCACAGCATGGCTTCGAGGAGCTGAGAGACAGGCATCACTTGACATTCTGTGTATTCCCAGTGGGCTGGCAGATGGAGACCCACCAGAGACCCGTGACTACAGCTGTCGGGTGACTACAGCAAACGCTGCTGTGCAAATCCACGCTCCAGCAGCAATCCCAGAGGCCAGGATAAAGCCCAGCCTCAGTAGTTAAGCTGCTTACATCCCCGTTTCCCTGCCTGTGCAACGTTTCCCCTCTGCTGTCTGTCACCTGGTGACGCCAAACCCCAACGCGGAGGCTGCAATGCTGCCTCTGAGCATCCACAACTATTCCTGAAGCAAAAACACTCTCCCATCCCCCAGCTCCTCATCCAAGTGGCTGCTCGCTGCCCCTGGGTTCAGCCCAAACAGTACTTTTTCCAGAATGAGACCTGGGCAGCTCCTGGAGGCCACCTTGGATGATGGGGAGAGTCCCCTCTCCATCCATATCCTGCTCTTGTAGCAAAACACATTTGCACAAGGCAGGCACAAGTCAGCCACTGCCAGAGCTGCAAATCCCAGTTCAGAATCTCACCACCAACACATCTCATGCAGCACAAGACCAAACCAGACTGGACAGACTGGATCTGGGGCACAAGGAGCACCAAGTGCCACTGCCATGGGCCAGCTGGTGGGCACCACACATGGTACAGCCCTCCTGGCACCCCGCTAGCACCAACCCAGGCATCGGCAAATCCCAAAGGACAGAGCTGCCCCAACAGCTTTGTGGGCAGTGGGAGTGACCGACCGACCAGAGGAACAGGAAGGGGAAAGGTTGAATTCACCCTTCATGCAAACAACCGGCCTCCTACTGCAAACAGCTCTGGTCCTAGGGCTGTGCTTGGGTCCGAGCGCTGCCATTGCCTGGGGCAGTCAGAGCAAGCGCTGGCCAAGGCCAGCTGGGACATGCACAGGAAATTTGTCAAGCAGCAGCAAAATGAAGCGGGACAGAATGGACTTTGCAATTCCAGCTCCTCCTTGAGCAGCCCTGAAGCCGGTTTGCCTGGCAGCAAGCAGGAGTATCTAACCACTTCCCACCACTGGCCTTCCTCAGCGCCTGGGAGAAGCCACAACATCTCTCCACAGTGCTGGAGAGGGGATTTATCACTTTGTCGGGTGCCAGCGCAGATAAGGTGCGGCGCCATGCAAAAACCCAGCAGCAAGCGAGCGTGCAAAGGGGACGGTTCTCCAGCACCCAGAGGCGCCGCCACGTCCCTTCCCTTGGGCCAGGCGGAGGTTCAAGTGCACCCCAAATCAACGCCAGCATCCAACACAGCTTCCAAGTCCCTGCTGCCCTCCCTGCCTGCAAGCCACTGTCCGAGGATGGGATGCTGCCCATAGGGCAGAGCCACTATGACCCTTCCCCCCAAGTCCCCTTGGGCTGTGGCCCCAAGTCCCTGCCCTCCAGGGACAGAGGCAAATTTGACATTAGCAGAGAAATCTCTCCCTATTCAGTGCTAATAATCAGTCAAGTAGAGGCGGATTCTTGCAGCATGATACAAGCAGCGGGGAGCAGGGAATGTGAGCGTGGGGGCTGCTTTCCAGGAAAATGGGGGCTTTTCCTCCCAAAAGGAGCAGGGCTGGAGGGAGAAGTGTAGCCAGGACATGACCCTTCACCCTGTCACCCTTTGGACAATGCAAGGAGCCAGGACAAGACCCCTGCAGCACAGGGCACCCCAGCCCCATGGATGCAATGTCCCAGAGCAAAGCCAAGCCTGTGACCCAACGCTGACACACTCCAGCCTCAGGGCTGCTGGCCACCAGCTGCTCAGCATCCAGAACAGTAGGAAAGTGATAATGTCCAATGGAGAAGAGATGGAAATAACCACCCCCTGTCACTGGGCAGGGGTGTCACGGGAAGAGGCAGTGGGAAAAGTCTGCAAGTTCTATTTTCTAACTGGGTGGTCCTCTGGGCATTTGTGCCATGATCTCTAATAAAAATGAAAAAAGGGGGAAAAAAGACACTGGTAGCTGGAAAGACGTCCTCAAATTCCTCTATCTGTGCCAGTCCCCACGCCCCGAGAGAGCAAATGCATGGAGAAAATTAAAAGCAACTGCTTTACACTCTGCTCTTCTTCCAATTCAGGCCAGGCAAAATTTTTAGGTTAATTCACAGCCTGTCCTATGCTGTTGGGGGCTTCATCTCACAGACCAAGGGCATGTGTGTGCAGACAGCCTGGAGTAGCCAGTGTGGAGAGCAGGGACCCCATGAGGACACCCACATGAGAGCCTTGTATGTCTGCTTAGGAAAAGGTCTCACTGGACAGGCTGGCTTTCTCTTGGAGACAGGAAGAGGACCCTAGGAACCATCCATCTTCCCAGGGCAGGTTCTGGAAAGCCCAGTTCCATTAGAGGTTTGCAGGCAGTTACAGGGGGACCATGCATTGCCAGTATAGGCATGTCCTGCCAGGAGAGTGGAAATTCCCACAAAAAGGGAATTTCTCCCTGGATGGGAAAGGAGCAGTGTAAGACAAGCTGGCAACAGGTGGGTGGCACAACCAGGACTGAGCCATCAACAGCACCGTGTCTGCCAGCAGCCAGATGCTGCCACCACACAGGATCAAGGGATCTGACAGCCCACGACCCACAGCAACAGATTTTCCCAAAGGGAGAACAGCCGTGCTGACTGACCCAGTTTTTCCAAAGCTGTGTGGGCACCCTGGAAGGTCAAACACAGACCGGGGGCAGGGGACAAGGGCACATCACCTCCCACCTGCAGCCCTGGGAGGGGACAGTCACATCTCCAACAGGTGGTGGGACTGCATGTAGCTGCCCCAAATCACACGGAGCCTGGTCTGGCAGCACAGCCACGCACAAAAACAACTCGTGAACGCAGCTCTCCCGGGATTAGGGACTTAGCGTCCGCACAGCCCTTTGAAGTTGGAAGCGCTAAGTCTGATTATTATTAGAGAGCTCCAGCTCATTAATCCTGATGTTTGGGGCTGGATTTCCCCCCTCCCAGCCCCATTCCTAAGCCAGTTCCCGAGTATGACGGAAATCCACTACTACCACTAAATATTTGTGTCTCTTTGCAAACACACTCTGGGTCTCTGCCCCAGCAGCACCCCGGGAAGCAGCAGGGGCAGTTCCCGACACCCACACAGGTATTTTTATCGAATAAAAATCCAAAAGAGACACGAGTGCGTAAGTGTGAAGTACCTTCACCTTTCCTCCAAGCCAAGTACAAAGGTCAGATGACTCCAAAAGACTTTTCTAGCCTGACTCTAGGTAATCACCAACACTGTCCCTGTCCACAGGGTGAGCAGGACACGCTGAGCCCCCATGCTGCAGAGCGGGACCCCCAAACCCAACCCAAGCTTAAAATGTTTGAGTTAAAAAGGCAGAAACACTCAGAGCTGCTGTTAAATAAACCGTTATTCCTGGGGTGTGCTTCGGATCGAGCACACCCCCACATGCAGCCAGGCTGGGAAACGGGGCACAAACTGGGAGGGGATGAGGGCAGGGTGGCAGCGGTCGGGGGGCTCCTGGGGCACGGGGAGCTGCGGGCAGGGCAGGGCGGGAGGTGCGTGCGTGCATCACACGCTACCACAGCCACCATCTTATCTGGGAAGCGGGATTACTTCACCCCAGCTGCACGGGAGAAGCCGAGCAGGATTGTGCCGTTTTCCCAACCGGAGCCCCCCGTGCAGGGCCTGGATCCGGCCACGGGGCTGACCCCGACCCCATGGGAACCGGACGCGGGGGCAGCCCCTCAGGGCCACCCACCACCCCGGCGGGAACAAAGCCAGCGAGGGGCTGCCTGAAACACGTCCCTGGGTCCCCAGAGAAGTGGGTGGCCCCCGTGGCAGGGCAGGCAGGCACTACGGCGGGCTGCGTGCGATGCTTTGAGCCCCTCAAAGAAAGTAAATAAGCTTTGCACCAGGAGGCAGCGCAATCCCCGGGCAGCGGGAAGGGGCCGGCCGGGAGCGGGGGGCTCTTCCCGAGCCCCCTCAGGGACGGCTCCTTTGTCTGGGCACGGCCGCGACGCTCCGCGCCGCCCGCCCCTTTCCCGCACACACCACGGCATTTTTTTCCAGTTACATTTTTTCCATATTAGCCCTCAGATTTCATGATGCCCCCCCCTCCGCCGCCCCCCCAGCGAGCGCAGCAATATGTCTGATCTCATTGCCATAATAGGATCGGGAGCGGGGATGGCAGCCCTGGCCCAGAAAGGTGTGGGAGGAGGGAGGGCGGCCCTGTTCCCCTCACCCCAACACCACGGACGGGCCGCCGCACCCCAAAAATGCCCCCCAGGCCCCAAACACCCCCTGCCATGGGAGCGCCGGCCTTGGGCCTGCGTGAGGCCTGGGAGGAAGAGGAGGAAGAGGAGGAAGAGGAGGAAGAGGAGGAAG
>NC_031783.1:13457300-13458751 GCF_001522545.3 Parus major | reverse complement strand
GGAGGAAGAGGAGGAAGAGGAGGAAGAGGAGGAAGAGGAGGAAGGCCCTGGAAGCCCCCCAGCGCTGAACTCTCTCTGGAGAGGGGCTGGGGTCCCCTTCCTGTGTCCCCGGGAAAGCAGGGGGTTGTAGGGCATGGGGGTCATGTCCAGCACGTCCAGGAGGGGACGTTTTGTTTTCAACCGAGTTTTTCCCAGGACTTTCTGGATCGCCTGATGGAGCTCACGGGGCACCCTCCACCTGCTGCCGTGCACCCCAGGAGGGGACGGGATCACCCCAAGTGCTGGTGCAGGGCCCCACATGGCCTCAGGGGAGGTGGCACTGGGGTGAGCCATGGCCTCAGGGACCAGTGGGCACTGTGGGTGCTCCATGAGACACCTGGGAATCTGTGGGGTCAGCAGGCATCCTATGGGATCTCTGGACACTCTATGGGACCAGGGAGCACTCAAAGCACTCCTGGACATCCCATGGGCTTCACAAATACCTGTGGGTCCCTGTGGTATCAGTGGCGTCAGCAGGTACCCCAAGGAACCACACGCTATGCATGGGACCAGCAGGAACTCGTTGGAATCACTGGATGCCCTATGGCACCAGAGGGCAACCCTGGGGCTCCTGGACATCCCATGGTATCCACAAATACATGTGGGTCCCTGTGCTATCCATGGGGCCAGCAGGCAGCCCATGGGACTCTTGGACATTTTATGGGACCAGAGTGCATTGGTGGGGCTCCTGAACACCCCACAGAATCCACGGACACCTGTGGGTGCCTAGGATATCTGCAGGATCAGCGAACACCTCATGGGGCTCTTAGATACCCTATGGGACCAGGGAGCACCCTTGGAGCTCCGCAACACCCCACGGAATATGGGAATACCTGTAGGTCCCTGTGCTATCCATGGGACCCCAGAGCATCCCCTGACCTGATCCTACGGTACCTGTGAGAGCAGCAGGCACTCACAGAACCCTACATCATCTGTGTCCAGCAGGCACCCCGCGGGACTCCTGGGGATCCCATGGGATCCGTGCGAACCACAGGGACAGCAGGCACTCGTGGCACCACCCTGTTCTATCCGTGGGACCCCAGGACGTCTCTGAGACCCTACACTATCCATCGGATCCTGAGCTATCCATCGGGACACCCACGGGATCCTAAACTACCCAGGGAGGCTCCAAAGGTACCTGTGGAACCCCAGGCTACCCACGGGGCCAGCGGACACCGCACCGAGACCCAGGGCGCCCTAGGGGCGGGCAGGGGGGCGGGACGCCGGGGTGGATTTTAGGGGAAAAACAGTGGGTTTTGGGGAAAGATCCCACCTGGTTGAGATCCTCGTCGTTGAGCAGGTGGGACTCGCGGGGCTTGAAGCAGTTCTGGCACTTGCTCTTGTTGAAGATGTTGGCCTGGAACTTCCTGCAGGGATTGTCCTTGGCGGCCATGGCGCGGCCCGCGCCCGCT
>NC_031783.1:13304486-13456895 GCF_001522545.3 Parus major | reverse complement strand
CTGCGCCGGCCGCAAAGTTTCCAGCGCCGCGGAGCCAGGCGGAAAAGGGGGCGAGGCCGCAATGCGGACGGACGTGCTCGCCCACCAATGGAAACGCGCCCCCACCCCTAGCGAATGGCCGCGCTGGCCAATGGGAAGCAAGAAAAGGGGCGGGCGCGGCGGAGCCGCCTCGGCCGCGGGGGAGGGGCGGTGCGCTGACAGCTGGGGCGGGATCGACCCCATCGGCCCGGCTCGGCTCTGTTCGGCTCGGTTCGGCTCCGTTCGGCCCGGCTCGGCTCCTTTGGCCCGGCTCAGCTCCGTTCGGCCCGGCTCCGTTCAGCTCGGTCCGGCTCGGCCCGGTTTGGCTCAGCTCGGTTCGAATCGGATCGGCCCAGCTCGGTTTGGCTCAGCCTTGCACAGATTGGCTCAGCTGTGCTCACCATAACTTGATGTGTCTCAGCTCAACTCGGCTCTGCTCAGCTTCCTTTAGCCCAAATCAGCTCAACCTGACTTGGCTCAGCCTGGCACGGATAAGCTCAGCTCAGCTTAGCCTGGCATGGCTTGGTTTGGCTTTGCTCATCCCAGCTCAGCTCACTTCAGCCTGTCTCAGCACGGCCCAGCTCAGCCTAGTGCAGCTCAGCTGGGCTTTGCTCAGTTCAGTTAGTCCCGGACCAGCTCGGCTCAGTTCAGCCCCTTGTAGGAGCAGTTGTCTGGTGCCCCCCACCCCTGGCCCCCATAGAGCACATTGACCTCCCCAAACAGCCCCCCCAGCAGTGGGACACGCGGTGACACAGGGTGACAATCCATGACCCCTGTCCCCAGCCCTGGCACACCAGGGTCACCAACCCCTGGGTTTGGTGAGGACAATGTCCCTCACACTCCTGTGGCACCTCGGTGACCTGCAGGGGACAGAGCAGGGATGAAGCAGGGACTGGGGTGCATGTCCCACCTCAGCCACGTCCCTGCTGTGCCACCGCCCTGGGGCCAGCTGGGAGCTCCTGTTTGTCCAGTGAATTTTTATCCGGTGGAAACCGGCAGGTAAATATTCCTGACCGGCTGATAAGGAGCTGGTGTGAGGCCACAGGTTTGGCCTCCCAGCTCTGCCCCTGGGTTCTGCACAGAAGCAGCAGGGAAGGGACCTCAGTGCCTGTGGAGCCTCACTGGGTCTGGAGAGGTGGGAATGCTGACCCTGGGCCAGGGGGACAAGCCAAAGGTGCCAAGTGGCACCTCCAAAATGTACCCAAGCCTGGCACGTCCTACCACAGTCAGACGTCACCATGGTACAGAGCATCTCCTGCTCATCCCAGGGTTCCCTGCCAGCCTGGGATGGGGCCCTGCTGTGAGGAGCAGACACAGGGATCTTCCTGGATTTTTGGGACCAGGAAAAACCCGTCGGAGAAGAGGCGATGGCGTGGTCCCCTCGCGCCCGGCGCTGTCCCAGTGTTTGATGTGGGACTCGGCCTCGGCGGCCTCGCCACGCCGGCTCCACGCTGTCATCCCGAGTAAATAAAGCCCAGCACAATTGTCTGCTCGTTTATTAATTTTTGCTTCATCAAAGGCAGCTTTAATCATCTTTCTCCCTCCTGCCCGGGCCACTCGCAGCACACACCGTGTACCTTGGATTGGGATGGGACAGCAGAGCACCAGTGACCCCAGTGACCCTGAGCCCACTTGATGATCCCAGGCTGAGGGTGGCCACCAGACCCTCACACGTCACTGTTTTGGGTGGATTTTCCCAGCTTTTCCTTGATCCTTATGTTATAAAAGCAGGACAACCCTACTCCAGGAAGAGAGGCTTTTCCCCTCTGGAATGTACAGACCCTGCCACCCTTGCTGCAGGTCCAGGGTTCACCTGGCACATGACTGCAGAAATCCTGTTCCTTGGAGAGGGGTGGATGATTTTCTCAACCAGCTCTTGTCCTTCCCTGATTCCCCTTTCCTCCTTCCCTGCTTCCATCCCCAATGTTGGATTATTCCCTGCCACATTGCTTGCTGAGGACCTGGTGTGCCCTGCATCCCACAGTTCCTACAGATGCCCAGAATTTTATTTTTTTCATCAAAAATCTCCTCTGCAGCTCCACAGACACCTCCATGTGTTATCCTCATGATCCCCAGCCCTTCTCCACCTACCCACAGACTGGAGGAACTCCAGGAGGGAAGGGGCTGCTCTTTCCCTCTTTCCATGGTTAAATTCCCCCAGAAAAGGGCACGGTGTTGGAGCAGGGAGCAGGCCTGGCGTGTCCCACCCGCAGGCTGTGCCTGCCCCGTGGGCTCAGGGCCGTGACCTGGCGCCGCACACGGCTCTGCCGGAGCCGGCAACACCTCGCGGGAAGCGACCGGTGCTGGGGCTGGCTCCAGCCTCTCCAAAAATCCAGCTGAACGGGACAGGCTTCTCCACAAACCTGTCAGGCCGCATTCAGCCGTGCGGAGCCCGTGTGCCACGCTCGGTGGCTGCTGGAAAGTGACTGCCCGTGACATCCCCTGTGTGCCCCAGATCCTGGCACAGCCGTGGCACTGAGCTCCCCACCATGGGAATGAGGGTCCCACCCCATCACCTGCCCACTGCCACCGCTGGGGGAATACCCAGCTGGGGCTGCCATGTCTCCTCAACCCAGAGCCTGTTTTTTCTGGAGGAGTTTTCTCAAATGAGGGTAATTAAAACAATGGGAAAATGGAAAGTTTTTGTCAGGGAGCTGCGGTGGTAGAGGGGAAGGTGCTGTGGTGAGTCAGCCTTTTGAAAAGAAGCCCCAGCGCCAGGTAAACAAGCTGCAAAGCAGGAGGTGTTAGTCACCAGCTCGGGCTGTGCTGGCCCCAGTCTGGAGAAGGGTAAAACCCTCCAGCTCCAGGAAAGGCTTCGGCAGCACCAACCCCACCGGTGAGAGTGGAGCAGCACCTGCTCCTGCCACCACCATCCATTGGCTCTGCTCACCAGGATGTCACCGGCCTGGGGACAGGGTCCGTGTGGCTGTGCCGTGTTTTTCTGGCTCTGATGTGGCACGTTGTTCCGCAGGGCCGGGCGCTGCCGAGGCAGGAGCAGGACAGCCAGGTGCTCCTCCCGAGTGGCCGTCGCTCCCCACGGGACCTTGGGCAAGTCATTTAATGCTTCTGTGCCGCCAGCTCGCCATCATTACCGTGGAGCCAGACAGATGGATGCCTGGGGGAGAGGGCAGGAGTCACGGCTCGGAGTTGGCAAGGCCTGGGATCCACAGATCCTGAGAGCGCTCCCCTCCTCCTGCCCTGCTCCAAGTGGAGTCCCAGTGTGGGATGCTGGGTGCAGCCCCTCGCTGTGCAGGGATCCAGAGCCCCCACAGCCCTGCCTGTGGAACATCTGGCAGAGGAAACACTGACCAAAGGAGTGTTTGTGGATGCCCCTCGTGTCTTACAGGGGGAGACCCACAGGGTGGAAATCCATATGGGGTGAAGAACACCTTCCTGGATGGAGAGATGGCCCCTGGGCTGCTCTGTGCCCAGCTGTCAGATTCAGAGAATGGTTTAAGTTGCAAGAGACCCTAAAGCCCATCTTGTTCCATCCCCTGCCACGGGCAGGGACACCTTCCACTAGACCAGGTTGCTCCAAGCCCCATCCAATCCCATTTTTCCCACTGGGAAAAATAAAAGGACCCAAATTATCCACTGGAGGAAATCCACAGCACTCAGCTGCATCTGATGCAGCCCAGAGGGGAGGATGCAGCTTTCATGGGGATGGACAAGCACACGAGGATGGTCCAGAGCAAGCTGCACAAGCATGCAGAGGCTTGAGCTTGTCCCAGAAGCCACAATAAATCCTGTCCCACCAAGCAGAACTTTCCTTTTGTCCAGAGATGCCAAATTTCTGCAAGTTCATACCTTTCTACTAAAACTGATTAATTACACTCCCAGTTGGGTTACCAGTAGCTGCTGCTGCCATCGGCCTTGCTGTGCTTTAGCAGGAAAATCCATATATTTTGTTCCCACACGTGTTTCACCTTTTGGCTGCTGGGCAGGGCAAGGGTGATCCCCCTGTGAGGCTGCCTGCCCTGCCAACCCCCTCTCACCTCAGCATCCCTGCTAAAAACATCACCCTGTGCAAAATCCAGTGCTCTCAGCCTCCTCCATCGCTCGCCCCCTTGGCCACCGCTCCGGAGCTGCCAGCGCAGCCGTCGGATGTCTGCTCTGCTGACTCCATATAATGCAAGTTCTACAAATGAAAATGTCACATGGCCCTAAATTAAATACTTTGGAGAAACCCATTATAATGCAGCAGCACAATTAGCTTTATCAGCCAGCCCAGAGTCATGCCAAAAACCAAAGCCTACTCACTTGACAGGAGCTGCCATCCATGAAACCAAGCTAACGACCTTAATTATATTTTTAGCTTCTAATTTTTGGCTGACAGTATCCTCAATTACCCAGCCCATAATTTGTGCAGGGACGGCGATCAGCCTCACCTGGCCTGTAATTCCTGGGATCAGCCCTTTTATCCCTTTTAAATATTAAATTGACTCCCACTGGCCAGCCTCCAGTCCTCTGGAATTTCCCCAGGGTTTTAGTGTTAAAAATTAACAGCAGAGCTCCTGGGCAGGCTGCAAACTCCTTCCCATGAGGGTTCTGCCAGGAAAATGCCTCTCCAGAGAGAATTCAGTGGTGAGGACAAGGAGTTGTTCCCACCAGGTCAAAACTCCACGTAATCAGATCAGCTGTTCTGGCCAAAGATTGTTCTTTGAGTCATCTCCCTTATCCACCACCCACGCTTTACACCTCAGCACACAACCCTGGCACTGAACCCTCCTTTCCCTGCTCCTTCCCTACGCATTTTTAGGGCTTTTTCTGTGCCAGACCTCAGCCAACCCAGGTCTTTTCCCATCTGGCCATCCTTGGTCTCCAGCTGGCTGCTGGGTTTGGGGAGCCAGCCCTGAACACAGCCTGGCTTTTGGTAAAATGCTTCCCTTTCCCAGATCTGTGCTGGGTTTTGGTTTGGAGGCTGTGCTGAGGCACAGGGGCACCCACAGCCCCGGGTCAGACCCTCGGTTCAGGGTGGGTGCTGAGCATCCTCGGGATGATGCCCCACTGCAGCCCCAGGGGTGGTGAGAGGACGAGGAGCAAAGGGAGGGTTGGAGCAGCGTGGGGGACCCCGAAGCCCCCGGGCTCTGGGGGCTGCTGCTGGCGGTGCCAGGGAGGGGCAGGAGCCAGCTGGGGGCTGGGGGGCTGCATCCCCACAGGGAAGCGTCCAAGGCCAGGCTGGACAGAGCAACCTGGGATAGTGGAAGGTGTTCCTGTCAGGGAACTGGATGAGCTTTAAGGTCCCTTCAACCCCAACCGAATTCCATATATTGCGATTCCCCTTGGCCTTGGCTGGAGCTGGGGGCTCGGAGGATTTTGGGAGCGGCCGGAGCCAGCGGGAGCCGGGCTGGGCTGGCCAAGGGTGCCATCTCCTGGGGACAGATCCGCACAGCGCCGACAGGAGCCGCACCCCGAGGGGGACAGCCCGGCCCCGGCACACGGCAGTGTCCCTCGGCACGGCCACCGTGTCCCCACGGGCTGATGGCAGCAGCCGTGGCTCTGTGCTGTGCCACGAGGTGACAGTGGCAGGACAGGGGGGATGCCCAGGGGACATCCCGGCCCCAGCGCCTCCACAGGGAATTGGGATGACAGAAATGAGCCCTCGGAGCCGTCTGCGCTCAGCCCGGCTCCAAAGCTGGCAGTTTCGACCCAAAAGTCTCTTCTTCCAAAGCAGTTTTCTCTTCCCCTTCTTCCCCCACAGCTCCTTTTCTTCAGGTCCTGAAGGGGGCACGTGTGTGAGCAAACATCCTGGCCAGGGCTCGGGACTGCTGAAAGCAGATGGGATGAAGGGAGAAAATCACCCAGCAAAGCTGCTCAACCCCCTAAAAGTTTTCAGAGCCAAACATTATCCACCCTGCCTGTCTGCTGTTACCTGCAGCTCTCCTTGCAGCACGACCCCTGGGGCAAGAGCCCAGCAGAAAAACAGCTTTTGTTGTCAGGACAAAACTGGGTTCTGTCGCCCCAAAGAGAGCGTGGCACCTCCAGAGGCAGGCACAGATGGACACTGAAGGATGCAAAACGACGTGGGGGGATGCAGGGGGGATGCAGACGGATACAAAGCCATGCAGAGGGGTGCATTGCACTGAAGGATGCACAGGGAGCAGCTGATTGATGCTCTGGGGAAGCAGTGAACACAACAAAGGAAGGGTTTAATCCAGAAATCCAGAGCGGAGGGCTGGTGATGGCTGCCCAAACCACAGGAACAGCCCAGGCAGGGCAGGGTGGCAGCCACTGCCTTGGCTGTGAGACAGGAGCTCATGGGGACCATGTCTGGAGGTGTTGCAGAGCCATGGAGCATCCTCAGAGGCTGTAGGACGGGGGTGATGAGGTTTGGGGCACACGGCCGAAGAAACGGGGCTCCATCCACACAGCCCCAGAATTCTACAGCTGAAAGCACACTGCCTGATCCCTGCTCAGCGAGGAGGGACAAACCACCCCCAAGTGCTTCTCACTTCCCTCTTGAGCGCTCACCGGGGTGGAAACTGCAAGTCTCTGGTGCTATTTACAGAGGTGAGTTTCCCCTGCAGAACCCCGAGAGCCTGGGGCCGTCTCTCCCTGCTCGGCCACACTCAGCCAGCTCAGGCAATGCCGGAATCATGATCCCCCTCCCAGTGGGAGACTCAAGCACAGCAATGATCTCCTCCTTTTCACCAGGTACACGACGTGTGGCATGTGGCAGTGTTGCAGTGTCCCCGAGGCTGTGGTGATTCCTCTCTTGGTCCTTGCTCCAAGCCCTGAGGTTCACTGGATGGTGCCAGTGCTGCTTCCCACCCTCCTTCAGGATCTGGGATGTGATGGAGCCACATCCAAACACAAGATGCTGGGCTCCTCTGCCTTGGGCTCTGCTCCCCACGAGCAGGATCAGCCTCCAATGCCCTGCAATGGACACAGTAACAAAACATCCTCTGGCCCTTCCATTCCAACTCCACATGGCAAGGATAGGAGTTTTTGAACCAGACAGAAAAACCTTTGATGCTGCTCCACTAATGTTTTTAGTAACAGGTATTGCTGCTTCCTTCCTCCTTCAGCTGTTTCTGCAGAAAGGTCCCTCTGGGCTGAGCTGAGTCACTGTTCTGCCACGCTCCCAGCACCTCGTGCCTCCTCCTGGCACCACTGCCAGAACCATGCCCAGCATCTCTGCAGGAAGCAGGGACCAACCTCTGCAGGCTGCCAGCAGTGTGGAGGTGGCTCTTTCCCCCTGTGAAAACAAGCTGTGTTATTACCGTGCTCTTATTAATATAATTAATGTGCTATTAACATGTTATTAATGTGCTATTAATATGTTATTAATGCATTGTGCCCTGAGCCCAGCCCAGACTCAGCTGCCCATGCAGGGCATAGCAGAGCTCTCCTGCCTCCCAGACATGCCTGACAGAGAAAGTCAGATTTTGAGGCACCTCACTGGGCTCCAGAGACTTTCTGAGAGCTGTGAGCAGGGGACAGGATGGTGGCTTGGGCTGAGCATCGTGAGGACATGGAAAGGATGGATGCTGTGAGCACTGCCTGCTTCTGGCAATTGCCTCTTGTACAGAGTGAAACACCTTTCTCTGAAGAAAACATCCCACAGCACAGGCTGCCCAGGACAGTGGTGGAATCACCATCCCTGGAGGGATTTAAGAGGTGTTTAAGTGCGGCACTTGGGGATGTGGCTCATCTGTGAATGTGGCAGTGCTAGGGGGATGCTTGGACTCACTGATCTTTGAGGGCTTTTCCAACCTTTTTATGATTCTGGGATTCTGCTGCGGTCCTGTGGTGCAAGAGCAGGTGCTGCAGAGCTCCCACTCCACTAAGGCCCTCTGAAATGTGGCCACCTGGCCCAGGACACCTGTCCCTGGTCCCAGTGACACATCACCCCGCAGCGTCCCCCCACCCTGTCCCCAGCAGCCCAGGGACCCCACGAGCCAATGCAAGGCGCTGAGTGTGCAGCCAATTTGCATGGAAGGGACAAGGGGAAACCCCAGGAAATGCACAGCCCAGGCATTAATCAAATCTCTCTAATAATAAACCCCTGAGCCATGCAGGGGCTCGGGGCTGCAGCTCGTGGGGCCATGGCAGGAGCCGAGGGGGAGTAGCCACGGCTGGAGAGGCAGATGTGAGTTACCCCATGGGGGGCTGCAGGGGGATGGGGTGAGGGGTTTGTCTGTGCCAGGGCTTGGGTTTTATTGTGCTGCCAGTGCCAGCAGGGAGTGGAGGTCTGCTCAGAGCTCCCACCCTGCTGAACGTGGTCAGTGCTGTGGGGCTGGAGAGGGAATCACAGAATGCTTTGAGCTGGTGGGGAGCTTAATTCTCATCCAACCCCTGCCATGGGCAGGGACACCTTCCACCATCCCAGCTTGCTCCAAGCCCGGTCCAACCTGGCCTTGGACACTTCCAGGGATGTAGAGGCAGTCACAGCTTTTCTGGGTAACCTGTGCCAGGGCCTGCCCACTCTCACAGGGAAGAATGTTTTCCTGATAACTTATCTAAATCTATTTTCCTTCAGCTTAAAGCCATCCCTCCTTGTCCTGTGGTTTCTTAAAGCTTGGTATGAGGGGTCTGTGGGAGAATTCAGAGGTTCCTGGTGGTTGAGAGGGAAAGACTCACCTGGCTCTGCTGGAAAACCCATGGCTGAGAATGTACCTTGGGACTCTAAGGAGGGAAAGATGAGGCCAAACATCCCCTTGGACGTGTCCTCGCAGCATCTGTGGGGGGAGGTTCCCAGCCTGCAGCCCCTCAGCTTTAACACAGCCCCAAATCCGCTTCCCATCAATTGTCCCATGGGAAATCCCACCTAGGTCAAGGATGGCTCAACTCTCTGCCATCCCCAGGGCTTGCAGTAACCCCCAGTCCTGTGGCTTCTCTGGGTACAAAGATTCTTCCAAGAGCATCCCAGGACAGCAATGGCCTGAGCCTCGCTCTGCCCTGGCAATGTCTCCAGTCAGCTTGACAGAAAGTCATTATTTAATTTTATAGCAATATTAATTAAACAAGTGGGAGAGTCAGGCCAGCATCCCAGTGCAGAGAGGATTTTTCCCTGGGAATGGGAGGGTTTCACATGTGCTGCCCCAGGCAGGACCCAGCCCATCCTCAGCCCCTCTGCAGGGAAGGTGCAGGACATGAAAAATGCCCAATCTCTGCACACTCCTGAGTCCTGGAGAGAGAGGAGAAATCCTGGCAGAGTGCAGAAGATTTTCTGTACAAAAATCAAAGGTTTGGCTTTGCCAAAGCAGAGGCTCACACCCAGTCCACACAGAGGCTGATGCTGCGGCTTTGGGGAAGTTTTAAACCTTTGGGCCCCGTCAGCACCAGCATCTCCCACCCGTGCAGGAAACAGCTGCAGCTCCAGGCACGGCTCTGGGGAGGGATGTGGCTCCTGGGAGCCCTCCCAGGCAGCAAAGGGCACATTTCCACCACGGCCACCTCGTGCTGGGTTAGAGTTTCCTGCAGCTGCTCTGTCGTGTTGGCTGCAGACCCCGCACGTGGCACAATACAGGAGCTTTTAACAGCCAGCTCATTCTTCAGAATGTAAAGTTTTGAGCAGATTTTTATGCTCCTGAGAACTGCTCCTGTGCCTCTGGCATCCAGGGCACAAGGGCACAGAGAGTCCACGGGGAGGATGGGACAAGCAGCCTGTGATGGGGACAAGAGCACGTCCACCTCCAGCTGGCACTGGTTCAACAGTGCCTAAAGTCTCCTGGGGAGATTTCCCTCCTTCTTCTGCTCTGACATGTCTTACACATCAGCCTGGGTTTCACTATGACACCAGAACACCCAAGAGAAAGGGCAGGAATGACACACAAGGTCATGTTTCGGGTATTTTCAGAAAAGCCTGCAAAGACAGGAATGATCACAGTGCTTGTGCTCCACTGGCAGGTGCAGGGGTCCCCAGACCCTCAGGGCACAGCACAGGGCCACCTCTAAGCCAGGGTGGGCTCTCTGTGTGTCCCCTAGGGCTGGCACAGGACACACACTCAGCTTGAAAAGCAGATTTGGCTGCTCTTGCTCAAACCTGGGACCAGAGAGGGCTGAGGGACACCAGGACCTCCCTGCCAGGGATTCCAGCCCTAGAAAGGGACGAGGTGGCTGCAGAGCAGGCTGGTGGTGGCCACCCCGTACCCACCCGTGTCTCTGTTCTGCAGCCATGGATGGGACACGTGTGGGGCAGGATGCCATGAAGAACTGCACTGACCTGGAGTACTGGGACACCCTCGTTTCCCAGTGCATCCCCTGCAGCCTCGCCTGCAGGCAGTCCCCGGCCAGGAGGTGTGATGCTGTGTGTGGTGAGTGCTGGGATGACTCTGGATGGAAGAGTCAGGGATGGGGCAAAGCTGGGAGGGAGGATCAGACCCCAGGATGAACCCAGGGCAGGCTCTGAGCTGGCTCAGCTTTGCAAAGCTTCAAGCCAAAACCACTGGGGTAGTGTGACAGCTTCCTTTGGATGAGCCAGGGCTGGAAACAGCTCCGGAGCGAGGCCAGGAGCAAGTGCCTGCACCTCTGCTCCCCTCTGGGGTCACAAGGCTGCATCAACACTCGTGTCCCCTATCAGGGCCACCCCACCCTCCAAAGGCAGGGCTGGGGAGCCACCAGGATCAGTGGATAGTGATAAACCCCCAACTTGGGACAGGCACTGAGCTGTCCTGAAAAACAGGTGGGGAGGAGGAAAAGGGAGAAACTTTGCACCCCAACCCTGCGCCAGCCCCCATCCTTGAGTCACAGGCTGAGGTGGCTTCAGCCCCTCCCAGGGCTCATTCAGGAGCCACAAATGAAAATCTCCTCGTTGAGGACAGGAGATGCTGTTCCTGGCATCCTGAGCCAGTGCTGAGGCAGGTTTTGGTGTGTCCCAAAAAGCCATGCAAGCCCTGGGGTGGCAGCAGCAGCTCTGAGAGCAGCAGCCAGGAGCTCCCAGGTGAGCGCAGCTGCCTCTGCCTGGCTGAGACCATCCCCAGCCTGAGCAGCTGCCAGCAGACCCCTGTCCCCGGCTCTCCAGCCCAACACCACCCCAAATCCATGGATCTGTCACCCTGGCAGCCCTGCAGAGGCTGTCAGTGCTTCGGGCACTGGGCAGGTCTCACCCCAGCAGTGAGCTGGGCTCATCCTCTCACCAGGCTGGGCACTGGAGTGGTGGGGATGGGCTGAGGACACCGTGACCATCTCCCTGCCCTCCCCCAGAGTCCATGGACTGCAACAAGAGACCTGGATTTTACTACGACGACCTTGTGAAGAACTGCATCGAGTGCAGCTCGGTGTGCGGGCAGCACCCCAAGGAATGTGCCCTGTCCTGCGACCGTGAGTTGGGGAAGGGGCACCAAAACACCCCCACTTTGTCCCAGGGGACTGCACTTCTGGGGGCTTCCATTTCATTGGGGCTGGGGAAAAAACAGCCAGGGCATCTCTTTCCCATTTTCTCCACCCTACAGTGTTTTTTCCCTGTCGTGTGCTGGTGTTTTACAGCAGCTGTGGATCCCGGCTGAGCTGCCCCAGCCCTCGGGGAGGGCGAGCAGGAGGGCTCGGGGAGATCTCCAACATCTCCAAGTCCTGCCCTGGGGCTGAGACAATCCCTGGAGATGAGGGAGGGTGTGAATGGGGTGTGGGAAGGGATCTCCTCTGCCTCACCATGGCAGGGAGGTGCCAGCCAACAGAGGGGACACAGAGCTGCTCTCAAATTCCTTCCCAGCGGAGGGCACAGGCGCTCTCAGCTCTTTCCCTGTCAGAAAGCCACCCCAGGATGTCTGAGCTGCCCCTTCTCTCCTGCCCCACAGCCACACCCGCAGGGCCGGCGGCAGGGCTGGAGCAGAAGGCGTGTGCGGAGCAGGAGCCGTGGCTGGTGCTGTACCTGCTGCTGGGGCTCTGCCTCTGCTCCCTCATCTGCTCCCTGCTCCTGGGCTGGACCCACCTGCGCAGGAAGGGAGAGGGGGTCTCCTGCCAGGCCAGCGCTGGGACCTGCCACCGCCGGGAGGACCCTGCCAAAGGTGGGTGCTGCAGCTCTGCGGGCACTGGGAGAGGCTGGGGAGCTTGTGGGGGGCAGGCTCAAAGCCTGGGGAGGCAGAAAACGCAAAGACAACGAGTGTGAGCCTGGAAGAGGAGCAGAGGGGACCCCTGTGCCCGATTCTGTAACCCCTCAGGCACTCAGCAAAGCCCCAGGCACAGCTTCCCTCTTGGAGCTGCTCCATAGCTCCAGGGACCTCTCCAGTCTCCATCCAGAGGCTGAGGGGAGAAAAGTCAACCCTCTTCCAAAACAAACACCTGTCCCAGAAAAACCCAGTTTAGTTCTGCAGCCAGAGGGGCTTCACAAAGTCCTTGTGTTAGGGAGAAAAGCACAAAGGACAATGTGGAACAATTCAACATGGAGAAAGTGTTTTTATTCTTCCTTCTTTTCTTCTCTCCTGCCTTTCCAAAGAAAAATTGCCTACTTACCTATTTCTGCACACACATCACACACATCCATGTTTACATAAATCCACCTCAAAGCCATGAATGTAAAAAATCACAGAGGAAGACCCCATGAGCCAATGTGACACCTGGAGTCACTCCAGGGTCTGTCCCTCAAGCCATTCCTGTCTGCTTTGCTGAAGGACACAGGGATCAAGGGGTCATTTTTAAGATAAGCCAGCAGGTTTGGAGAGCTTTTCTGGGTGTTTCAGGTGATGCAGTGAATCCATGCTGGGAGCTGGGTGTCCTCTCCAGTTCCAGGACCAGCTTTTCACAGGCTCCGGTGCAGCACTTCAGAGCATTCTCAGGTAAAAGCTGCTTCTAAACCCCCTCAGCTGATGCAGAGTTTATTTGCAGATCGGCTGGTGGAAGCTGGCAGCGTTGGTGACGGATTCACCAGTATCAGAATCCCAGAGCCAGTGGAAACCTGTGGCTTCTGCTTCCCTGGACATGGCTCTGCTGTACAAGAGACCAAATCCTGTCACAGCAGCTCCTGTCACCCTGGGGAAAGAGCTGCTCCCTCCTTCTCTGGGATCTGCAGCACGGGAAGCGCCGGGGCCATTCCCAGCCCTGACGACGGCCACTTCAAAATCATCTGTTCTCCTTCCCAAGAGAAGACACCCATGGTGTGAGCACAGTGGATGTTCCAGCACGGGATCAGAACGGAGGGATGCTCCCTCTGCCCCCAAATCAAAGCTGCTTCTCTGTTGCCAGTGACTGGAACAGCCTCTACCCAGCGCAGGCTGTGCCAAGGGCTGTAGGATACACACGGGGTTGGAGGTTGCACAGAACTGTTTGCTTCCACTCAGGAAACTGAATTCCCTTTATTCCTGAGCACTCCCAGTGAAAGAAGTCGCTTCCCATGTAGCTGCATCTGACTTCATCCTCCAGGGTGCATCCTGGCCGTTGAGGACATCTCATGGGGGCTTTTCATCCTGGTTCCACCACCAGCATCCCTGCAAAGGATCAGGTGGTGCCCACTGGTCCCCATGGAGAGCTCACCTCTCCCTGCTTGGAGATTCCTTCATGTATCAGAACAATTTTCAACACAGCTGTAAATGTCTCAAATGTGGAATTGGATCCAAGGATTTACTGGTGAAATTTCTAAGGAGTCAGTGTGGGAAGCTGCACTGTCAGTTTCCAGCCAGGAGTGATGGTGAGGCTTTGCATCATGACCAGGACACGATGCTGAACATGAGGAGCTGGGACAGGCACCAAAATCTTCAGTGGAATTTGGTTTAAATATGAAAATTCATCCAAGGCTGTGATCTTTCTACAAAACTGGATTTATGTATATCTGGTCTGGGTTATTCTGAGGAACTGGTAAAAGTGAGGAATCAGCTGGAGATAAAGCTGCTTTGAGAGAATATTTTTATCTAACCTGGCTTTGAAAGCTACCAAGGAAAAATAGGGGTTTCAATGTGTAACTTGAAGTTCACATTTCCACTGAAGGAGACTGTAGGAAGTTCTTGTTTGGTGAGGAATCCCTCTTGGTAGGAGCCTATCCCCTCCACTGTCTCAAACTAGAGCTTTAAACTTGTAGGAATAAATGTAATTCAATATCTGCACAAATTGGTGTTGGGAAAGCAGACAGCAGACATGAGCAGAGTTATAATGGATTCTATCTCTTCTATATTATACATTCCTTTAAATGTAAAGACTTTCTGATCATCAAAAAAGGCATTGCCTGGGAGGTTGAGCCTCTCACTCTGGTCACCTCCCACTCTCTTGGCACCCACAGTCCGTGGCCTCCCAACCTCCAGACCTTCTCTACGTCCCAGCAAACCTGGAGACCCCCTTGGCCTCTCTTCTCTCATCAGCACCTTCCCCTCCACCTCCACAGCCCCAGCTCCCTCCTGTGGAATCTGTTCCAGTGCCCTCAGCTCTCCTGCTGTCAGTTCCTGTGGTCCCCAGACCTGTCCTTTCCTGCCCCACAATCTCCTACACCACGGCCCCAAATCCTCTGGCATCAATAGCAACCCAATTCCTCTAGGACTCCAAAATCTTCAGCCCCAGAAGTCCCCTTGGCCTCCAACCCTTGCTCAGCCTCAGCTCTCCCTCATTCTGCACCCTGGCATGGATTAATCTCTCCCTCAGCCTCCCCAGGCTCTTGGGTCCTGTTGCAGCTCAGCCTCTTTCTTGCCCTCCCATCATCTCCTGCTCTGCCGTTCTCTCCTACATCCTTGTGTCTCCCTCTCGGTTCTCCTCAGGTTCCTGCTTGTGCTCAGACCTCCAAAGCCTCTTGTCTTCTCCTCACCCCTTGCTCCTGCTCCCTTCCTGCAGCACCACGTTCCCCACCCTCCCTGGGGCCCCCCAGCACCGACAGCCCCACATCTCTTCCTCCACTGGGTTTCCCTTCCCAGACTCTGCAGGGAGAATCCCAGGATGGTTTGGGTTGGAAGGAATCTTAGAGATGATCCCATTCCACCCCTGCCATGGGCAGGGACACCTTCCACTGTCCCAGGTGGCTCCAAGCCCCATCCAGCCTGGCCTTGGACACTTCCAGGGATCCAGGGGCAGCCACAGCTTTTTGGGGCAACCTCTGCCAGGGCTTCCCCACCCTCACAGGGAGGTATTTTTTCCCAATTTCCCATCTAACCCTGCCCCCAGGCACTGGGAAGCCATTCCCCCTTGTCCTGTTACCCTTTGCCCTTGTCCCCAGTCCCTCTTCAGCTCTCCTGGAGCCTTCTCTTCTCCAGGTGAGCATCCCCAGCTGTCCCAGCCTGGCTCCATGGCAGAGGAGCTCCAGCCCTCAGAGCAGCTCTCTGGACTCTCTCCACAGTTCCACATCCTGTTTATGTCAGGGGCTCCAGAGCTGGAATCAGTGCTCCACATGAAGGGTTTTGCACTTACCTTGGGGCAGCACCAGCACATCCTCCCCTGACACCAGGGCTGGGAATGTCCCCAGCTCTGTGCTCCCTCTGCCCAGGCACTTCCCAGCAAGGACAGGGAATTCAGGAGAAAGGAGAACCCTCAGCAGCAGCCGGTGCCTCACCAGGCTGCCCCTTTCCAGCAGGGAGCTCCTGGGGACACGTGGATCCAGCCCAGCTCTGCTGCCCTACAGACCTTCAAGTGTCACCTGCAGGAACCCCTGGTCATGGTATTTATACAAAGAGATTCAGAGCCTTATTTAAAAACAGGACAGAATTAAGTGAACACGTGGCACCAGTGCTGCAGTTAGAGCATCCCTGGAGGATCAAGAGGCATCAATTATTCAAATGAGAAGGATTTTAGGGCCATGCCTGTGCCAGTGAGAGCAGGAGCTGACCCTGTGTGGCACCAGCAGCTCCTGCCCCAGCAGCCTCAGGAGGCCACTCACCTCACACCCAGGGTTGGGACAGGGCTGCTCCTCCTGTCACCATGTGGTGTCTCAAAAACTGGGGAAAACACTCATCAGAAGCCAAGTCCTTCCCAGATACAAGAGAGAAACATCCCTCACCCTCCCCTCCTTGTGGGAATGTAACTACAGTTATCAGCAGAGAAAAGGTAACACAGAGCAACCTGAACAAATTAGCAGGAAAATAACAAACACCCTTAGCTGAAGAGGAATCAATGGTTTGGCATCACATTCTACAGCCACTGGCCAGCAGCTCCAAAGGGAGACATCAGTTCCAATATTAGAGGGACACTGTGTACAGGACAGCAGCAATTCCAGATGGGATGAGTTAAACCAAGTGGAATTAAGGACACTGATTCTGAGCAAGAGCTCCTGCCCAGGGTTTAACCAATTCTCACATTTCTGCTTTCTCCATCAGGCAAAGCTTTATCTCTACTCCAGTGGCTGAGGGACATGAAAATGTAGCTATAACCACTTTTCTGGCTGTTTTTGTGTCCCCTGTAGAGCTGTGCTCACTGCTGGCAGGTAACAGAACACACCCCACCGTGAGCCTGCATCGCTGCACCACTCTTTGTTTCCAGTCATTTCTGCAAATGCCTCCTCCCAACAGATCCAGCTGTGCCGATAGAAAATGAACCTCAAAATAAACAAGTCAAGCCCAAACTGCTCCCCCGGACGAGGAGCTGTCACTGCTGACCCTCAGCACATCAGGGACCCTCCCTTCGCCTGTTCCGTGGCCGGCGTTTTCCTCCCAGCGATGCTGAGGGAGCTCCACGGAGGAACCTCCGGCTCTGCTGGGAATAATTCAGGGCAGGAGCTGCCTGGCTGCTGCTGGAGGGATGGAGAGGGAGAGAAGGCTGTGTTTGAGAGAAAGCAGCAGGAGGGGTAGCGCTGCTCGTACGGCAGCAGCTGCTTTTCTATTTTTATAGGAAAAGGGAAAATGCTGTCCGCTCTTCTCAGAACCGGCATGGATTTACTGCTGCTGGAAATAGAACCTGGTGTGATTCGGGCAGGGACACGGGGGTGGGGTGGCAGGCGGGACAGGGGGGAAAGAAAAGAATAATAGACCTTTTAATACGCCAAGAATTCCGCTTTTGAAAGCAGAAAGAGACCCTTGAAAGCTCCCCACGAGAACCATGTGCAGCCGCACAGAGCAGAACCCTCTCCACCAGATGGGCGGGGAGGAAAAATTAAGGGTGATTTATACGGCTGCCTCGTCCCTAAACAATTTGTTCCTAAAGGCTTAACAAAGCCGGCTGCAGCAGCTCCGCCGGCTGAGCGTGTGCTGTGGAAAACAGAATTCATTAGAAGGGCAGCCAAAGGCTCAGACATCGGCGCCACAAAGCGAAGGCACCGGCGGAGCCATCCTCATCCTCACCGGGCGGTGGCAGTCCTCATCCAGGCCGGAATGCCAATGCAGCAGCCGGGAATGACGAGGGGCTGGCTCCTGCCTTCCTCCGCAAGGCTGCTGCATTACCGAGAGCGGCGGAACATCCGCACGATCCCGTGCCCGGCCGGGGGAAGGAGGGGCCGCGGCTGCCGCTCCCCAGCCGGGCTCCACCGCAGGAACGCTCCGGTTCAGCCGTGCGCCACCGAGCACCGATGGAAATGGAATTAACCCGGCGCGATGTGCTGTTCCTCAGGCAGGGAACGCGATGGCCTCGGCAGCACTACCCACACCACACCCAACCTCCTGCGCCTGACTCGAGATGCTTCAACTCATCCTGTCCTCCTCCTTGCCCTGTCACAGACGTACAAAACCTCCTCGTACTGTTCCAGGCTGTGTGCAAATCGAAAGAATTCCATCGTCCTTCTGCTCAGCTGCTCTTGTAAGGTGGTCATTTAAAAACCAAACACACTCAATTCCCTTATTTTCCAGTTTTTCTGTTTATCAGGCTGTGTCTCGGGCGGGTTAGACAGCCGTACCTCATTCCTAGAGCACAGAAATAAAGGCTTCGATCCCTCCCTGCCTTTCCACACTGGCAAAGCCAAGGAATGGCTGGCTGGGGTTTTATGCAGAGGTTAAAGATCAGAGAAGCTGTGGCTGCCCCATAATCCCTGGAAGTGCCCAAAGCCAGGTTGGACAGGGCTTGGAGCAGCCTCAGACAGTGGAGTGTCCCTGCCCGTGGCAGGGGCTGGAACAAGATGATCCTCAAAGTCCAATCTAAACCACTCTGTGACTTTTGGTGTGACACCAATTTACCCAGTGCCCAACTGACACTTCACCCTCTCCACAAGGGAGAACAAAGCTATTTTTGCTCTTCCAGCTCTGTTCTGAAGGCTTCCTCTCCCAGGCTGCGATTCCACCCCCAGCCCAAGCTCCTGAGAGCCAAGATCCAGCAGGAGCAGCTCCCCAGAGCGATGGAGGGGGAGGAAAGGCCCCAGAGAACACCAACACAGGCTGTGGCACTGCAAGAGGAGAAGAGCACGTGAAGAGTTAATCCATGTGGGAGGATACAAGGAACCAATACCAGCCTAGCACATACCAGGAAAATGTGTTGTTTACTTAGAGCACTGCAGAAGGGCTCAATAGCAGCAGATCCATCGCTCAAAGCTGCCCGGGCAGCGACCGTTCCCAACAGATGGTACATTTTTCATGACTGAGGTTCTCTCAAGTGTCAGATATATATATATCTATATATATATATCTATATATATATATAAATCCACCTTTGGAAGGCAGCAAGGGAAAAAATAAAACAAACCAAAACCAGCAACAATAAAACAAGCGCTTTTGAGAAATATCAAACTTATTCACAAGATTAAAACAAACAAACAAACAAAAAAAAAAAATCCAAAAGAACCAAGACCACTCTTACAGTATAAACACGCCAATTCATTCATTTTTACTGATGGTTGCATTTATGAATTTCATTCTCGTGAAAAAAGGGAATAAAAGGAAAAAAAATTAAGAAAATAGCTATTTATAGAAAACAAAACAAAAAAGGGCTCAAACAACAGAATCTGTGCTGATGCTTTTGGATGAGCAGTCCGATGGCATTGAACATTACCTGTGCAAGCAGGCATGCTTGAAAACCTGTCTGAGTACTGCAGCTTCAGTTCCACAATCCAGGATTTCTTTTATGGTTGTTGGAAAAAAAAGAGCCTAATAGTTTCATACTGTATTTATTTAATAACTAAAATTCACAAATAAAAAGATACTTGCAAAGTCCTTTAGTTGTCTCATCCCCTCCTCCTCCACTCTACTGCTTTCAGACCCATATGCATAAAAAATGGGTTTGGATTTTTAAATTTTAACTGTTATATGATTGGTCGTTGGAGCTGAAGCACCAAATGGAGAAGATGCTTTATGGAGATGAGGGTAGAATCCTTTGCCTTCCCACACACATTTTGGAGGAACACAGGAGATGTACCAGTGCCCGGACTCCTCTGCTCCCATTTCCCCCACCCAGAGCATTCCTTTCATTTAATATTTCCTCTGTTAAGTGACTGACTGCAGCCTCTTTTCCCCCTTTCTGTCCTCGTGGGACTGCACACACGTCGGACATTGTTCATTTCTCACTCTCCAGGCTGTGAGTCAGTGTCAAGTAGGTCCTGTTACAGCTCAGTGCGAGTTGGTTTGTAATGGGTCTTTTCATTTCAGGTAGGTTTGTGTGTCGATTCAGAAGGCTTGCGTTGTTTCTTCCTTGTTTACATCTGACAAGCTGCTGGATAAGGCTATTCATACTCCAGGAACTGTTTGTGATAGAACAGCAAATATCTGGAAGAAAGCAGAGGGACAGTGTCAGTTCTGTGCTGAAGCAGATGAGTTTCCATTGATGCAACCATAAGACATGAGAGCTGTTAATTCTGGTTTTCTTTTCAATTTGAGGTGATTCCAGGGACAGAGAGAGGAGGGAAGACAGCTGACATAATTTTACCAGCAACTCAGGGAACTGAACAGCTGTACATCAAAGAGGAGCCCCATGGATGCCCCATCCCTGGAAGTGTTCAAGGCCAGGGACATGATGTGGAGTAACCTGGAATAGTGAAAGGTGTTCCTGCCCATGGCAGGGGGTTGGAGTGAGATGAGATTTAAGGTCTTCTCTTAGCCAGGCCATTCTATGATCCTATGAAAGAGTCAAACCTTGTAAAATCTACTCAGGAACTGAAAACTCTGGAAGATTGGATTCTGTAGGTGCCCAGTCAGTCAGCAACCATTTAACACTAATGTGACACAAAATAAAGGTGCTTTAAGATGCAACTGTGGCTTTAGAGTCACACTACCAGAGCTCAGACCAGGATTACTGCAAACTGCCTCCCATTTAGTAGAACAGAAGCAAAATGAAGCAGCAGCCACGTGTGTGAACACTCATGTCCCAGTCAAATATCTGATGTGTCAATGTGCACTCAAATCTGGTGTTTTAAAGGATGAAATCCTTCCTGTCCCTAATTACTGGGTGTGTACTGGTACAGAAGGGAGCCCAGCCCCTGAGCAGTCACACAGAAGAAGGGGACTGATCCCCACACAACCCTGTTCCCACACTGACACAGCCACTGCTGAGTCCTCAGAGAACTTTTGAGATGTTCCAATTGTTTTAATTCCATCCAAGTCCTATGGATTCCCTCACATGACACAGAGCTACCATGTCAGCCTTCATCTGAACCAGGGAAATGCATCAAAGCTCAAAGCAGCCTTTATGGGCAATAGTTGTGTTGTACATCCTCTCCTCCTTGCCTCTGGCAGGTTCTTCCATGGGCATAACCCCATCTGAGCACCAGGTATGTGTTACTGAATTACAACAAACTCATTTCTCTGCTCACCTCAAAGCAGAAGTTCCCTGTCAAGTCATTTAACACTAAAATTCAGGTATTATAGATTTCTGTTTTTACTTCCCAATTGAAGTTTAAAAAAAGGAAAATAACGAAAATCTACTAAAAAAATTACAACCTGAACATTGTGCCTGCAGCAATCCTTGAAAATGTCATGAATAATTAAAACAAAAATGGTAAAGACTTATCTCTGCAGCACCAAGTCCACAGACAAAAATGCAAAATGAAGGCTTAAAACCTTAAGTTGCTTTTTTCTTGGAACATACACCAGTCCTCAGTGCTTCCCTAAAATGAGGAACACCACAGTGCTTCCCCTGAAAAACACTGTTCTGTCCTCCCAAAACTTGTGTAATACAAATATCAGAAGCCATAATGTCAATCTGAGATTAATTTAAAGCCACAAGCTTACAAACAGCTCATGTTCTCTACCTGCCTCCCATAGAGCCTTGCTATTCTGGGTCACAGCACTTCCTTAATGGCTTTTCTTCAAACCTTTTACATTCATAATAATCCAAAGGTTCTGCAGGCACAGACTGGATTGTGTCCCAGAGTTAAGCACTGCTCCTGCACTGGGTGATCACATCACTTTGGTTTTCAGAATCCCTTCCATTAGCAGGAGTTTGGACATGAGCTCCAGTTCCAGACATTGCAGTGTCATCTGATGTCCCCTCCCCTTCCTTCAGCAAATCCAGGGTTATAAAGCAATTATGTATAAATATAATTGTCCAGTCTCCATGCTGAGCATAACGAGAGATATTCAAGAGAGAAATTATCCTTCTCTATGATCAAAATGAGTTTTTTAAAGTAAGGAAAACACAACAAAGGTTAAAGTTTGCCTTCCTTTCCCCTTCCCAGGTGACCACTTACCCTTCACTGTCTAGCACATCCTTAATGCTTGCCTTGGTGATAATGGCATCATCACACTTGAACCACTGGTCCTTGTGCTGCCGGATGAAGCTGGTATAGTGCCCGCTCTCCAAGGTTCCCTGGTGATTAACTACTGCAAACAAGGAATACCTGGGACAGAAAACACATCATGAATATGTGCATCAAAAGGGGGAAAACAACAGACATTTCACACAGGCAGAAGCTTTTGTTCATAAACACACATAGTAATGGTAAAGGAACTGATCCATCAGTAAAATACCAGCTTTAAAACTAGCTGGGAAGAGAGTGGCCTTGCTCAGGGGAAAAAATAAACATTTTTGTTTTCCTGCCTTGCTGTTTTTGCAACTCTCCAGTCTGGTGACCACTGTCAGCTTTACCAATATTGGCTATCAAATTTACTTCTAAAATAGATCAATATTGGTGCATTCCTGAGCAGGACCACTGATTATGCAGTCTGACCTTCTACTTCCCTGATTTACTCTAGTGAACCAGAAAAAATGTATCTGAGGTATGGTGAAGGGGGTAATCTTAGATATTTCTAATGATAAACTGTTGAACTGATTAACTGTCCTTAATCTGCAAAGCCTGTACTTATTTTGAAATGTGAATATATTCAGCCTCAACTTCCAGCTCTCAAGTGCTGCTGTGCATTTGCCTGAAAACCTGCAGGCCCATCTCTGTTCCAAAAAAGATACTGATAATCAAGTTGCTCTCATTTTCTTTTTCCTTTTATTTTTTTAAAAGTGCAAGACTGAAGTCTTTGGCTCTTTTGTTCTAAGAAAAGATTTTGTTTCCAGTCTTAAATACACTAGTGGCTCTTTTTCAAGTATTTTCCATTCTCTTTTAACTCTTTCATAAAATGCTGCTCTCACACTTTGTGACACAAGCACAGCTACACAATGGTAAAACAATCTCCCTAATCTCACTTGATATTGTCCTGCTCAAACTGAAAATTCACAGAACTCTTTTGACACAGCAGTGCCACAACAAGGCACCTATTCACTGACTGCCTACAGAGCCACTGATTTAGAGCCACCCTCTCTAGGGGAGTCCTTGAATCCAACTAGGAAGGACTGCACCCTTCAGCCACAGCTGGAGCCTTCTGACATTGCCCCAGCTGTTCCCTGGCACCCAGAACCCTCAGGAATCCAAATGTCTTTGCTCTCATTACCTAAATCTACTTAATTTTTAACAATTTCTCCAAGTTAAGGCATGTGCAAACCTCCAAAGTGATCAGCTGTGTTACCTTCAGACCTTTTCTAACACTAGTGAACACCCCACATCTCATGATTCAAGCTGTAGGTCCACACAACACCTGCACTAAGACCTGGACTGTTTGGTTTCACATCTTTGTGTGATTCTGGTTTCTTACTGAAACTTTTAGTAGCAAACCAAGTGCCTTGAATTTAAATACACAGCAGCAGCCATGAAACTTGTAACTTTATTTAACTGAAGAGGTAAGGTTTGTGTGACTATTTCTAGTCCCATAAAGCAATGGATACTAGTTTCAATTACACCCCCTTTACATTCTTGAGCAAATCCCACACCAGTCCATCATTTTTTCCAACTGGAATCAATACCTGACCAATAGACCACGGGATTACTGGGATCATTTACTCCTGACTTTGAGTGTCAGTGTTCTATTAGCTTTCTTTGGTCCTCTGGAACTCCCTTTGCCATTGGAATGGGAAGAGGAATATTTCAAGGAAACACCCATCCCTTGTAATAAATATGGTGACCACAGCATTTAATTTTGCCCACAGACCATTTGCTGGGGGCATCACCCTCAGCTCTGGAACAGCTGCCACAGCCCCACGGAAGGGCAGGAACTGCAGTGAGTGAAGCTTTATTTTGCAACATTTCAGACTTACTGTGCTGTCAGATATGGCAATGCACTGCAGGATATAAAGCAACACCATCTCCTTCTGGAAGGCAACTACCTTTCACAACAGGAGTCATGGAATGTACCACTTACTTATTATCATTGTTTAGACTATCCGTCGGCTGCTGGTACTGCCCGTTCATTCTGCTCTCTTTACTGCAACACACACACACACAAAAATCCAGTCACTTAAAGCAGTGGCTTCCCAAACCCAGGAAATTGCTCTGATATGACACACAGCCCATGTGCTGAATCCAGGTCCTTATTCCAGCTGAGCAGCAAAGGGCTGATTAGGATGCTAAAGATGCTTTATTTGCTCTCCCAGCAGTGCTACATCACAAATACCATTTCTCCTCCTGGTCAAGGCTTCAGTGCTGCAAATACACGTCTGTTTATGTCAAATGTTTTACCCAAAAAGCTTAAAAACAGGTTAAGAAAAGATTTGTATTTGAAACCCAGGAAATTATCTAATTACATCAATCCTTTATCTTGTGATGGGTCAGTCATCCTGGCTCTGACTTGTAAATTCATTTTGTGTTTTGACAGCAGCAATAGGATTATGCTGTTGATTTTCAAGCTGGTGAAATTCAGACTACTGAGTTATGCCTGCTGATTATCCCATCTCTATTCCATTATGTTTGATACTTTCATCAGCAGAGCCTGTTCTATCCAGGGAGAATTCACCACAGAGGAACAAGGAAGTCTCAAAATCTGCAGAATATATTGGAATAAACCATATATTCTTAATATAACAGTATTTAACAGAGCTTCAGGGCTCTCCTTTATCTCTTGGTAGATGCATCTACTTTTTTTCCTGGGAAATGGGGAGTGCAGGCAAAGCTTGAAATTGTAAGTAAAATCTCAGCATCAAAAAGAGTCTCTCTGTTAAGAGATACCATGGTTTGGGGCTTTCTGCACTGCTTCAGATATAAATTAAATCTGAATATCCTCTTGCATATTTGCATGAATACCTGGCAAAGACTTTTTAATTAAGCTGATTAAATTCCTTTCATAAAGGTGCATTTATATAAATGCCACGTCTTCCACAAACCTGGGAGGTGGAAGAAGTCTTGCTGTTTCTATTTTAATCTGGACTATGTTTTTGCTTCTTGCAGCATTCTCTAAACAGAAGTTGAAGGTACTAAACAAAAACCCCCAGATTCACGTATGTGCAGGAATAAAGAGGAAGGATTTTTAGAACTTCAGGAATACTTGTTAGGGATTAAGTTGGCTCTGTTCTGGCCAACTGCACAGGATGGCAGGTGGGTGGGCACTGAGGGGATGAGACCAAAGCAGGGATCTGAAGGCAGGATGGATCTGGGTCTATAAATTTAACAGGCAACCAGAAACATAACACACATTAATTAAAGAATCCCACCACAATGTTTAAATATAAATCCTTTTCAGGCACATGAAACGAAACAGTTTATCTAAAAATGGGTTTAGACAAGCTACACCTTCCACAGAGATGCTCATGGCAGAAGTACCACCACAGGCACTGCTCTGTACCCTCAAGTATGCTCCTTGTTTTGTGCTGCACAGGTATGAACTGGGAACCAGTTCTGCTCGGGTCTGTGGAGGGTTTTGGACTTGGAACCCACCTGGAAGCCATGAAAGGTGTCATGTCCAGCTCCAGTGGAAACGAGACATACGTAGTGATCTTCCGCCTCAGTTTGGCTGAGTGTTCAAACCGCTGCAGGCAAAGGCAAGAGGTTTTTTCTTTAGAGAGAAGTTAAATTTTATGTCTTTTATAAATGTCCTAAGCTTAGAAACAATAACATGAAAGCACATTAGCAGGACATTGCAGGGACAGCCCCAGATTTTTCCCACCAGCTCTCTGTGAATGTCCACGTAAATAACAACATATTTCTCCCAGGAAAATAAACATTTGTGTTGATACACTATTAATTAGATTATTTAC
The DNA here is from genome assembly GCF_001522545.3 of Parus major. NCBI lineage: Eukaryota > Metazoa > Chordata > Aves > Passeriformes > Paridae > Parus > Parus major. The sequence goes on along the minus strand of NC_031783.1, from coordinate 13,431,668 downwards.
CTTAACATCTATGCATACAAACTTATTCTCATCTGACATCAAAGAAAAAAATACATTAAACAGGGAGAGCACAGACAGCCTTTACCCAAAGCAGTGTTCATTGGCACTAGGGCTGTACAAACCCATGGCTGCTGCCTACCCTGGCTCACAGAACCGGTGATAACAGAGTTTGTCTTTGGATTCATATTCTGAATCCACCCATCCAATCATCTCAAGTGACAGGAGTCAAACCTACACAGGAATACCCATTCAAATTATGGCAAAAAATGGAATATGCTAACAAAAAAAGCCTTGTCCCTCAGCCAAAAGGGGCCTGCAATACCCACCATCCTCTCCTCGTCTCCTTCATTGAACATTAAATGGAAACAGGAACAAATACCAGAGATGAATGAGTTTCTATTTAAAGGCAGCTTTCCTCTCAATTTCTCAGAAATTCTGCTCTATTTACACTTCAAGTTAATTATTTTCCAATTGTGATGCTGTAACAATTCCCTAGCAACAGATCCAGATGTGAAAAGCTGAGACTTCTGTAATTCTTATCTTTTGTGTTTCTCTCTTGCATTAACACACAAAATGAAATTTGCATTTTGCCTAGACAGGACAACACAATCACTCAGGAAAAGTAATTTATTTTCCAAAAAATCTTCAGCCATTTGGGATGACACAAATACTGAACTATGTAGAGGAAAGGAGTGGAGCACATCCACCTTGACTTTGACTTGCCTAAAGAGCAGAACCATGAAGGTCTATCTTGTCAACAACTCCATAGCAATAAAAACAAAAGCCCAAAATTGCCTCCAAAAGTCAAGCACTCCTGAAACCTCAACTCTGTTGGCCCCCTGTGAACTTACTTTGAGATGAAAACAGGCCACAATGGGTAACTTCTTCATAGTGAGTTGTTTGGTAGATTCTTGGTAGCTATGGCAACCACTACATTTGATTTTGGCACTGCTTCCTAGATGTTCTGGCCTTGTAAACCTAAAAAAATATTGAAAAGCAAAGGAATGCACAAAACAATCAGATTGTTTTTGACATGTGCTGAAAATGCTTTTACTTGTGGGTCACTGGCACCATAAGAGACAAGAGTCAGTGAGTTCTCAGTAATTTTGGAAAAACCTACAATAAAACCATAATAAATGTAAAGTGCTATGGCTTAGATATCAAAATGTGACATGGATCATTTCTTTAACTTGCACTGAAGTGAATCAGTGGCTGAGAAATGGGCTCAGTGTTAGTTCATCTCCTACAGCAGAGCAACTCATTTTCATAAAGGAAGCAAAGAAAGATCTTTTGTTTTCAAACCCAAAAACATTGATATGGAAGACACTCTTCTGCAACACACTATTCTACCTTGTAGCCCTCCAGGGCTGGGATCAAAGCTCTGAGATGGAAGGGCCTGTAAACACAAAGTTCTTTTCAAAATACAGATACCCTTCTAAAACCCTTTGTTGACAACTAGAAAAATCTCTTTCAAAATTTTCAGACACAACTGCTCAAAGGAGCCATGGGAAGAGACCATTAGGGAACAGGGAAGTGTTCACAGAAAATGGACTACCTCAACGTTCTTGCTACAAACTAAAGCAAAATCCCTCTTTTCCAGAAACTCAGCACAGAAAGGCCAGGACTATGGACTTCCCTTTCTCAGTCCTTTCCTCTAGGTTTACATTTCTAAAGGGCAAATCAACCATTCCCCTAGAGGCTGCCTTGTAACTAGGATTTTTGAGATGAAATATTTTGAAATACAGTTAAAATTTTTTCATTAATGCACATGAAGAATGTGAGGGCAACATGTTGTCAGTTCGTCCCTTACCCTCATTCTGACTATGGCCAAAGCAGCCTCTAGCACTAAATGACATCACAGCTTCCTGATTAATTAACATGATTTCCTTTACCTGGCTTATTTGTCATCATTCTCTAGTTTGTTTTTTTTTTCTTTGCATTTGTTTTCCCTGAAGTCTCTAAAAAGGCTTATAAACTTACACTGATAGTTGTTTGGAATGCCCTTATCTTTCCATTTTTGTCTCACATTCCTGCTCAATCCTTCCTTCTTTAGGTCAGCTTCAGCTGCATGGCCACACTGACATGAAGTTGCACACCTTTCTTCTTGCTAACTTTTGGATTAAAACATAGACCCATCCTCTTTATCCATTAGAGTTCAGATTCTTTCCAAAATCCATACTTTCTTCAAAGTATCTTTGAACCTAGATGTTTTTCCTTCCCTATTATCAACTTTGATTCTACTAATCTCTATGCTGCAGAAAATCACCAAAATGCAGTTGGTTTTGCCTCTTGATGTATTCCTGCATCAGCAATTTTTCATTTGTATTAATTCCCTCATTTCTTTAAAATTATTGATCTCAACGGTGTCAAGCAGATTAGAAATCAGATCTTAGAGACAGTGAATTTTTATTTCAGGAGGATTAGCTTTGCCCCAAGCTCCAGGTAACCTCTTCCTCAGGCAAATATCTGCATTTGCCACAAGAGAATGACTTTCAGATCTGCTGAAAGATCCAACTGAACTGTACACAAAGCCATAACCTTCTCCCCAGGTACCTGTTTCCAAGATGCCTAAGTGTCAGCCTCAGAATTACCTTTTCTTTTTAAAAGCTCCATTCCTTTAATCCTTAATGGCATCCCTGCAACTAAGCTGGCAGTAGCTGACTCTCAGTTGTGCTTAGAGCAAAATCTGATTTCCTACTTGGTGTTAGAATTCAGATAAATATTAAATGCAATGTTAACTCTTTTCATGTGCCTCCTTAGCCACCAGAACCAAGAACATGGAGACAGACAGTGATTTTGATCATGTAAAACCCCATTACCTGGCAGTAGCCAATGCAAAATCTAGTTTCTTCTTCCATCAGGCTGCAGAAGGCTTTGAGTGTTGCTCTGAGCCTTCTTACTTTCTCACACAAAAACAAGTGTAAAAATGCTGCTTGGGGACAGAGCTGTGACAAAGCATCACTCAGTGCCAGTTCTCAGAGAACAAGAAGAAGCCAAATTGCCTTTCTCCAAGCCCAAGCTGTGTTTGTGGCAGGCCATACCTTCGCAAGCAGTCTGTGAGGGTGGTGGTGCCCGACACGTGGCTTTCCCCATTCACGACGCTGCCATCGCTGCCCGGACTCAGCGGCCAGAACGGGGTGGAAGAGCCTGGCAGATCCAAACTGATGTCCCAGAACGGGTCTATCGTCGTGGAAACGCCACTGTGGGAAAGAGAATGGTTCCATACACCTTTAAAGGAAGCCAAGTGAACAGTTTCTCTCTTGCTTTGGGGTGCACTGCAGGTACTTTATTTTAAGGACTTTGGGATCTCCATCACCCCTAGAGGGCACTCAGAGATGACAGAAAATAGAGCTGCTCCAGATATTTTCTCACAATTGATTGTTTCCCTGCGTATTTAAAAGCTGTGTGTTTGGGAAAAATGTACATGGATATATTAAATGCAAAATAAAAGTATTTAGGACATTCTCCCACTCACTGGAGCCCTGAGACTCAAAGCAGAGCTCCTCTGAGACAGAGGCACCTCTGACCAGTATAAACCAGTTAACATCTGTGACAATCTAACTAGTTCAGAAGCTGGTGTTGTCTGCTCAAAACATGGAAGATGGTGCTTGAGGCTACCTCAAAAAAGAGAAGGCCTTTTAAATACTTCTGCTGTCCAGCAATGCAATAAATTCAGCTTTGCAGTTCCTCTCACCATGTCCTACAACCTTTGGGATCTGAGAGGCCAAAGAATAACTACACCAAGGAGTAGCTCGAGTTCTCCATCAGAGTTCTCTAAAGACAGCTGAAGACAAGCCAAGAGCCAGTCTGTGGAAAAAGCTGCTCAAATTTTAACTTCTATTGACTCAAATATTTTTTCCAGCATCCACATTTTTAAGAGAACTTTAGGGGTCTAAGCTCCTTGTTATGTTTATTTTTTGAGTTCTCTCTTCCCCTAAAACTAGTGTCTTTCATTCTGCAATCTCATTAAGCCTTCAATATTCTGCCTTTTCCCTCTGCTTCATTTGTGCAAAAGTTGTCAATTTTCAAAAGAAAACTCCTTTTGTCAAAGTTTCATCAATGTTAATATTGTGTCATAACAAATCAAGCTTTGCATTATCACATAAGGATTCTGTGGCTCTACCAGGCAAAGAACAAAATTTCCTATGTTTTCCTTACAGTAAATCTTTTGCAAATCCCTCCAGGAAACTGAGAATAAAAGCAGATTCAAACAAGCCCAGCCCTTGTGCAGGACAGCAAGAATGCAAGGCAGAACAAAAAACAAGAACTCTGACTTCTGCACTACAGCAACACCAAATATCTCCAAAGAGAAGTCAACTTGTTCCAGTACAGGGTAGAACAATAAATACTTTTCCCCCTACTCTTGTAAAGGCTTTTTTTCTGGTACCTGAGAACTTCTGGTACTTTAGGCATCAGCCTCTTTGAAACCTCTCCTGATGATACACAAGGTTCCTGACTGAAGGAAAATGTGATTCTGTATCAGAAGTTTCTTCAAATGTAGTTGCAATTATGTATTTTGAAATTCAAAGAGGTCTTGGAAGCCTTTTCCTTATGATCTTGGAAAACAACCACCTTTTCCAGACTGGTAAAAGATTTGTGTGCACAAGCCTGTAGTAATTCCCAGGCAGCTTTTTAGGTATGTCTTAATATATGACACTTAACTGGTAATTGATTTCATTTAGATGACAGAATTATAGAGTCCCAGGACAGTTTGGTTGGAAGAGACCTTAAACCTCATCTCATTCCAGCCCTTGCCATGGGCAGGGAGACCTTCCACCAGACCATGCTGCTCAGAGCTTCATCCAGCCTGGCACTGAACACTCCCAGGGATGGAGCAGCCACAGCTTCTCTGGGAAATCTTTCTGGAGTTTTGCCAGTATTTATTGGTATTCAAGAGAGGAAAGGTTCAGTGCACTGCACTGGAGGGGGTGCAGATTCCCATCAGAGCCCAGGATCAGGAAAAGTGACTTACTGGCAGACTTGACAGGTAACATCCGACTGCAGTCCGCCTGTGAAGATTTGGTCTATGATGCAGTTACAGTGGTTGGGGTTGTTGGCCTTCTTCCCATTATCATCACCTGCAGGAATGCAAACACAGGCTCAGAAGTCAAAAATTCTCTGAAGAAGCAGTGGTTTTTCTTGGGACTGTGTCTCCAGTAACTAACTCAAATTCATACTGCAAGTTCACAAGGATAATACAGAACCCTGCAAAAGTTATGCATTGAAGAAAACAAGATCAGAATTCCTTGAAAAATATAGAAGAAAACCAAGAGGTGACTAAATGTAGAGGTGAAGCTTTAAGCCATAGCAACTCTTAGCCAAACCCTTGCTCAGGGTATCTCCCTTTACAGAGGTTTGCTTTGCACTGCCTGGCATAAAGATCAGCTCCTAAGACAAAGGAGCTGCCAAGGTGGTTCATGAAAATCAATGTTTAAACTCCACAGAGGAAAGAAACTTCAGCAAATGCTACTTTTTACTTCTATTCCAGTCAACTTCTGCGAGTAGAGTGAGGGAAGAGGGTTTGTTAAGAACCATTCATCCCCAGCCCACTGCCTCCATCCCAGCCTTTCAGCATCAATGTGCACCTTCCATGCAGGTTTTCATCAGTGGGAAAATGAAAGATATCTGAAGTGAGGAGGTAATGCTGTGTCCTCCTCCAGCTTCTCCAGATGCACAGTGAACACATTCCCATCTTTTAGGCATCATACACTGTCACTGCAGGTCCCAGGAGTAAAGTGTCATTTTTAGGACTTGAGTGCTGACATTAGACCAATTCAACTTTCTCACAATAACCAGAGTATTAAATAATAAAAAACTTCTTCACACAGTTCTCAGCTTCAAAACCTTCTCCCTCCATTTCTCACAGGTGAGGTAGGAAATATACCCTTTTCCTTGGATTTTCAGACTGTCCACTGCTTATTTTCCTTGGGTAGGACAGATGCAGCTGGGCTTGCTTTGCCATCAGAGATGCACACACCAACTACTACACAGATAATTATTTTTTAAAATGCATCTCAAGATGTTTTCCCATCTCCATCAACAGCAATCTCTACAACAGCTTGGACAGGTTTCCCAGTGTTTTCAACTTCCTGGAAAGTATTTGATTTCTGAAACTGAAATGCTAAGATTGAAATACTGAAATACTCCTCAAATCTCAGCTATTTCTCAAAACCAATTATTTTCTACTCAAGAATGTTCAAAAAAACACCTGAAGAAAAAAAAGTTTCTAAAAGTAGGGCAATAGACCATTTTCATGTGTCTAAGGTGCTCTAGTTGGAGTTTTCTTGTAGTAGGAACAGATAGAGTTATATTTTTTTTTTCCAACAAAGCTTTAGAATTATGTTGAAAAGTATTATATAATAATCTGGCAAAGGTTCCACCGGAATCTAAGTGGGAAAAGCAGTCACAGGTGATGCCTACAAAGCTGCAGTGGGCCACTTGAGTTAATTAGATTCTAAATGCCTCAGGAAAGTTCTCCCTCAGCTGCCGGATTTAGGCTTTACAAACTTTTGTCTGAATTGCCAAGAAAAGCACATTGTTTCCTTAAAAAGACTCTTGAAGAAAATGCTCTAAAATTAGATTTCAAGTGTATGAGGTTCAAGCTGGGGGTTATCACAGCCGGTCTGAGGCGTTTCTTGATAGGAATTTCAGCTAAATCTTACTGAATGTAAGAGCTTTTAAAGGGCTCAATTATGCTAAGCTAATGAGGAGGGCATACAGGATAGAGACTGTGCAAGGCATCCTTCACCTACAGAAAAAGCTTCACTTATATTCACAGGCATTAAAGAAAAAAAAATTCAAAATGGAATTAACTGGGTTTTAGTTAAAACTCCACTTTTCCTTTTTAAAGAATCCACATGCAACTACCACATCCATGTAATCTCCCCATTTCAAATGTTGTCTCTGCTTTGTTTTGAGGGGGCAGAAGGAAAAAAGCAGTGCTGAGAGCTTTTCCCTGGACCACAGGTACCATCCCAGCTGGACACCTTCAGCAGACAGTCATTTCCTCCCACAGAGAGAACTGAGCTCTCCCTTTTCAATTACACAAGTCAATTAGGATCAGTGATGAGAGGGTCTCAAATGAATATCCTGCAAGCTTGTTCCCAGCAAAACAGAAGGGTATTACCCACTCAACATTATTTCCCATGACATTTGGTTGGAGAGGAGGGAAAAAAAGAGTAAGATTACCACCTACACACACTTGTCAATATGGAACAGATGCTGAGGGGAGGTATATTATGCAGCTGAGAACTAGAAGCTGCTAGATTGTTGTGCTTAAGTTAAGGTTCCCTTCAACATTTCTATCTCCCAAATGAGGTTTTAATTTCAGACATTTTTTGGGGGTTTAAATCCAGTCTAGGGAAATCAGCAGCTTTTAAGAATGGTCAGAATGAGACTAAAAGCAAACTTAAAAATACATGGATATACACATTAATGTGGTTATGAGAACGGCTGAAAATTGAGTTTAGGAGTTTGGATTCAAATTAAATGCAACTCTCAAAAAACCCCCCCCAGGTTACTACTGTGTCTGTGCAATAACCAAGCTTGTTAATCTGTGTTCAAATTAGACATTTAATATACCACTAAAGGAAAATAATACACAGCAACAGTAAGAAGAGCTATAGACAATTTGTTAAGATTGCTTTCAGTTTTGATATAAAAATAAAAGTTTTTCCTCAACCTTCCATTCTGTATTTTAAATGAGAAAAGCAAAGTCAAGAATTGTCAGATTTTAAAAGGGGTGTTTATCAAAACAAGACATTAATGTTAATATTTCTGCTTTGCTTTGGTCCCTGGTGTTCTGAACAAGTGATTGTTATTTCTGACAAAGCAGTGTACACACAAATCTATATGGATCAGAGCAGATGACATGTTTCACAAGCATATGCTCTATCAATTCCTAAGAATATCATACAGAATTCACAGAGCAGGGCAGTGTTTTCCTCCCAAATCTCAGCACAACATTATTTTTCTAGCTTCAGATTTGTTTTGCAGCACCCCTTGTTAAAGGCGAATGCAAAATGATTCAAGAAATCCAAATAAATCAGGAATAATCAGCTTTAAAGTCCTACTCTTCCTTTTTTTTAGACTAATGAATAAAGTTTGGGATAAAAACACTGGATTATTTCTATGTTTTCATCTTGCTTTTTGAACCTTTGTATACCAGTGCCCATCTCTGCCACTTGAGTGCTGTTGCTCTTGCACTAAGTACAGAAACCCCCACAGCCAGTGATGTCACTGGACAGAAAAATAGTTTTTTACTTGGAGTCTTGATCCTTTTAAGAGAACAGTAATTCTGGTCTAATTTTTCCCAAAACTGAAGATGTCTGAGACAAAGGTGGGAAACTAAAAAGTGTCTGTATGTTTGGAACCTCACTGGTGTGGAAGTTTGCAGATTAGAACCCTGAATTTATCCCAGAGCATTGGGGATAAAGATCTGCCATGTTGACTAAAAGCTGACTTAATGCTTTACAACTTGGACAGAAATACCCATTTTTTACACTATTTTTTTCACCAAAATACTACTTTCCAGTTAGATCACCAGCCTCCAGCTGTTGAAATGAAAATGATGCACAGGCAAGACACACTTGACCCCTTTTATTCAGAAATATTTTCTATTGCTTCAGCAGCACAGAGAAGCCCTATTGAGGGTTCAGAATATGCCCAGATGCCACAGCTCATCCCAACAGTGCCAGTGCATCTATCACCCCTCAGACAGGATTTTCAAGGAGATCAGACAGGTATCCTGGACTTCCAAAACTCCACAGATGCCACTAAAACAAAGTATAGATTCAACCAGTATTTAAAACACTAATCAAATCAAAACAAAATTACCTGGGCCATCCTGCCACATAATCATCTCAGGGCAGTTATAAGATCACAAAACTTATCTTTACATGGACATCAAAACCACGTATTCTTCTTAATTTAGGCAGTAACAGAACAACAACAAATATTCACAGCTTTGTCTTTACTTGCATTAAGACACTTCCTAGACAACTGAGTACGTGGAATGGAAAAGGGATAAATGACTAATGACAGCCAAACAAACATCACTGGATATTTATACATAAGGAACACTTTCATTTACTTTGGTGCCTAAAGCCTTGCTGATCATGAAGAATGTCCAAAAACTAGAGCAAAATTTCCCCCATGACTTTATTTTATTTCACTGTGTGTTAATTGCAAAACTTCATTACTATTGACTGGAAGCTTTAAAAGCTTTTTCCGTTGATTAAAATAAATATTTAATATTGGCAGGGGAGGCATTATTTGCTTATTGTAGCTGTAGGACATTCTCACTATTAGTAATAATATTTTTACATCTGCACACTTCACATGCAAGTGTGTCTGTGTGGATTCACAAGTGGGAAAACTTTCTCATTACACTGAAAACGAGTTCGTTCCAAATGTGGTTTTGCATGACTATACTTGAAATTCTGGTTTAGATTAACTTGTTTGGTTCCCACACAACTTCTCAACCACTTCTTTTAAATTACCTTGATGTGGTATAGATTATTTATTATGATTTAATAAAAGCCTCTCTATTTCCTCAGAAACAGAAATTTTGAAAACCTGGCTGCAGAGAGATTCTTCATTTAAAGTCAAACCACATTTTTTTCTAAAGTCTTTTCAGATTCTTTATCAGTTTGAGAAGAGCTCAGGGACTTTTATTGTTGCAAGTTTTTCTCTTTACCATTCTGAGACACAAATACTGCTTCATTAATTAATGAGGATGTGTAGAAGAAATATGAGCATTGCATTTTATCAGAGATGATGAAAAAAGCTTCAAGATTTGTTAGATCAATGGTTCAGAAATTTAACAGGAACAAAGAAGTGCTTCTGTTTGCAGGTGAATTTATTCAGTGTTAAGAAGTGAGAAGTCAATATTTGGGTAGATTTTGCTCCTTACTGGACTTCCACACCAGTTTAATCTGGATTATTGAAATCCAGTTAGTGGTTGTCAAATGACAGATAATAGTAACTAAAAAGGAACTGCTCTGTGTACTCCTGTCCTTAGCAATACTTTCTTTGGAGAAAACTCTTTTGGAGGCACCAATTACAGATGTGAACAAGCCCATGTGCTGCCATGCAGGGCTACCTCAGAGATAAGAGCAAGGCTCACAATGGTTCAGAGAAGCAGCAGCAGCTTTCCTTTTGATAGTCCTCTGATAAACCAAAAAATTAAACCCTAAGTGCTTTTACTAAGCAAAATTTGAGCAAAGTTGAGTGCTTAAATCTTCTTTTTGATAACCAAAGACTTTTTATTTGTTCTGTTAATATCAACCCTACTACTTTTCCCTTGGATGAATAGTAAAAATTTTGTTGCTGCAGTAAGTGAATCAAGCTAGAGCAAACATTTGGCAGATTAGGAAATTTTTAGTTCAGCTTTAGTTCAGCTAACAAACAGAAAGCACATAATTTCATATGATATTAGAAAATCAAGACTTAGATACTTCAAATCAAAAAGCATGGCACTGAATATTTTTATTGAATTGTACAATTACGTATTGTTCTATACAGACTAATAAAACAAGATACCACAGCCACCCATTGCTCTTTCTTATTCACATTTCTGTAAGCAATTTGGTATCAGAAATACAGTAGAATCATATTTAAGCAGAATAATAGTATTAAGTCTTAAGACATAGCCTCTCCCCTATGTTATTTTCATCAGTCCCATGACACACTGAGTAAGAGTTCTAACTACTTCAAGTATAAATAGAATTAAAATGGCAATTTAAAAGAAAAGACAATGACTCACAACCAATAAGAGAACATCATGATAGTGACTGAAACCAATATAAAGGCTCGTCTCCTTCTAATTCTTGGTAATTTTTGACAATGGGAATGGTTTATTTTTTTATACATATTTTAAGTCTACCGAACAATTTTAAAGGAATTTGCTAAGAGTGCTGTACTGGCACTAGACTTGGTTTAAGAAAACATGGTTCTACCTCCTTTTGATGCAATAATCCTTGTTGATTGAAGCCACAGGACAAACCTTACCTTTGCAGTGTCTGTGTAGCACATCTAATGCAGCAATGAGGAACTCGTGTGCATCTTGTTGCTCGTACCCTGCTAAATGCCGTGCGTGAGTCCATACCAGGTGCAATAACCTATATGGAATGTGAGGAGATCGGTGCCCAGAGTAAAACTGCTCAAAGCAAAGAGAAGGACATGACTGTTAACAGCTTACACAGCCTCAGAGCATTTCATTATTAAAAAGTTAAATGAGTGCAATTAGTCAAATCAATTTAAACCGTTTAATTCTGATGGCCTTAATAATAAAGGAGAGAGACAGCTTTTGTCACAGACTACTGGAGAAGTGATCTCAGAATTGAGTAGCTCAGTTTTCTCCCCTGAAATTCCACCAATTTGTGATGGATTAGCCTGAAACATGTGGGGGTGCAGGGAGTGGGGTAGACAGACACAAACATCACTCACAATTTGCTTACTGATACCACTGTCTTTTATTAAAATAGCCTGAGGAGGAAAGAAAGGAAAAAAATCCTACATTTGAAAATGATTAGCAATTTCATTCACAAATTATGTGAATGAAATGCCTCCCCCCCACCCTTCCATATCAGAACAAACACTGAAGATGAGAATATTAGATGCTGACTGTCAGCCAACCCTGACCCATGGCAACTCTGCACCCAAATGCTGTGCACAGTCCAAATGGATGAAAAAAAAAATTTCGAAGCAGGGCAGCAGCCTCATGCCAGTACTGGCCTTTCACTGTAAAAGGCTTCAAAAACAACTTTATTGAGCCAGCTGTTTTTGCAGAGCTGAAGGTCCCCATTCAGCAGCGATCCCCAAAGCCAGCTGCCCCTGGTGTCCCTGCCTGGGAATCTGGTGCTGGACCAGCTCTTGCATCTGCTCCTTCATCTGCTTCAGTCAAAATCTGATGAGCTGGCTCTGGAGTGACTAAAACTGCCCCAGGTGATTTTGCCAGAAGCACATTAGAGTGTGCACAGATGAATTATTCAGTCAGCACAGCCTGATGTGAAACACTGCTGCTGCTGCTGGGGGTAACACAGCTGGGGAGGGAAATCAGCACAGGGCAGGAGGACACTACCCACAGAAACTTCTTAAAATTAAAATCCAGCCAGATCCCACTTGAAAAAACCCAAACAAACAAACAAACAAAAAAAAACCCAAACAACCAACCCACCCCAAAAAACATGCCAAAAAACCACCCATGCTAAAGGTCTGTGTTTCCCTGGGTTGAGGTTTAGCCCTTCCTTTATCCTGCACAGTGATACCACATCCAAAAGCAAAGCAGAAATGCTTGTGGTGTTCCTGCAGGAGTCAGAAAAGGCCCAGAAGAGTTTATTCACTCGATAGAGTAACATTTATGAGTAATTTTGCCTTCCCTCACCTTTGGCAAATGTATCTGCCAGTAAATGCTGCCTGCAACACCACAATTGTTTTCCCAAGATCCTATCAAATCCATGGCAGTTTCTTTCTGGTTACTCTTCCCAAACAGAAGACAGACAGTGGCAAATACACAGAACAAAAACAAGATTTAAACCCCCAGCAGTATATAACTCTCATCCTTATTGGAAATGTGAGCTTCCTTCCCCAGCCCTGAGTATCTCCCTGGACAGTCTCTGAGCATTTTAAGGAAGTCCAAGCACAGGCACTGTGCTACAAACCTGCTGAGAGAAAACACTGCATTTTAAGGAACAGGTTGGCAAAAGGCAGCACAGTCTTCATCTAGTCCTCATATTGGTAGGGCTTTCTACATGATTTTAGTGTATTTCCTCCCACAGAAATTTCTTCCTCACAAGCTCTGCTTTTCCCAAACAAGAAGCTGCACCTCTGCAGCCAAACACCACAAAATGCTCCTATAAATATAAAGATCAATAGTTAACTCTGATGCCAACAAGGATGACACCGAGGGACTGGAGCAGGAGTGTGGTAATTGAAATCTGCTGATGCAGCTGCTGCTCAACATAATTCAGGGAACTGCAGCAATAAAACTTCCCTGTTCTGTCACTCCTTACAATTAGTCCCAGAGCTCTCCGGTCATTTTAACCACCAGCACTCCATGTAATTACTTCACTGCAGACACAAGACCTGCCAGCAGATTTTACATTCTCTGCTGCTTCAGTAGGATGAGAAGGATCTGATATGAAGCTTTAGCAAATCATTAACTATTATCACACAAAAAAAAGAGCAACCTGCCTGGTAAGAATGTGGGGTGGGGGAAAAGCTTCACTGCTCAAATAAATATTAAATAAAACAAATAATCTGAGCACATTCAATAACAATATTTTAACTGGAATGTATAAAACATTCATCCCATCTCTGTCATTTCCTTGCTGCTGGGAAGAGCAGCCTATCAGAGCTGTTCCAATCCACAAAAAGGAAAAGAGTCCATGTAAAGTCTTATTCCAACCTTCTAACTGAAGTGTGCAAATATAAACAATGATGTATTTGCAAGTCACCTTTAAAACACTTCAACGGCACAACTGTTCCAAAAATGATTTAAACTTTTTTTTTTGTTTAAATTTGTTTTCAATTCAGCAGTATCAGTTGTTTATATTGGAGACAACTAGTTTCAGCAATTTTTAAGTGCTGGGTAATACACTGCTTAATTGCTGTTCCAGGAAAAAAAAAGGGAAGGGGGGCAGAAAGGAACAAACCAACCAGGATTTAAAGCTTTCCTTCTCACACACAGCCCAAGCAAAAGTAATTTTGTTTTTCCACTTAAAACACTTGCTGTTGCATTCTAGAAAGAATCTATGGGGCATTTACAATACCATAGGCTTTGTAATTTGCATCATTGTTACCAAAAGTATACAGACACCAGTGAGGTTTTAAAACAAAACAAAACCCCACCGTACACATCCATACTTCTTTCTCCTCGTCCTGCCAAAAACAGAAGTTTCTCAATTATGTGAGTAAACAGATAAATTTGATTTATCCTGTACATGTATCCACTAAACAGTCTCTGAGCTTTGTAATTACAAGTTTATAGGCAGAAATCTTGCACCAGGTTCAAGTCCAATTTGAGAAGTCAAAAACTCCTCTTGGAAATTGGTTCTCAGTAAAGACTTTAAATTTTCTGGCAATTTACAATGCATGAAAGGAGTGGGCAACACATGGAACACATGCAAGAGAACACCTTCTAGAGGTTTCCCAAAGAACAATGGTTCAAAGAATCACAAAATATATTTTGCTTGCATGAACTCTGTATGTTCTACACTTATTTCAAGGAAAAGGTTTTACTAAATCAACACAAAGTCTGTATTTTCCATGACAAGAGGCAAGGCTTCTGTCTATGCAAAGAGCCTTAAATACATTACCCCCCCCTCCTTTGGGGGTTACAACTCTGTGTTGTAACTTATTTTATACCTAAGTCACTTCAACAGTAGCATCCTCAAATATCAAAGCCATAAATCATCTCTTCCTTTTCCCTCTTGGTCCTCACTTCTCAACTCTTCCCGTGCTTGTGCTGTGCACTGTGATAGGCTCACGAGGATGAGTAATGATGGGAAAAAGGAAGGTTTTGTTCCTTCCATCTCTGAGTAGATGCACTGCATTCTGCTCAGCTCCCAGGTATTCTTACTATTCCAGTCACAGAAAGCATGAGACACAGATCTTCTAATCCTACCTTCCTGAGTGGTCATTCAGGAAAGGATTTGGATAAACCTCTGGGTGTGGACCATCCTGAAATTCATTTTCATTGGTGAAGCAAAACTACAACACAAACACCAGTAGGTAAAAAAGAGTGCACCAACCCTTTCAGCCAAAAGGCTCAATGAATGGATTCTGTGTTCTATCTTCCCTCCATCCAGCTTCACCACTATCTGTTACTCCCAAATCCTTTTCATTCCTTTTCTTAAGCAGTAAGTCATGTCATGATTGTATTGAGAAATAGGTTTCATGTAGCACAAATGAGAATGTTAATTGATGCAGTCAGATATTTTTAAAACAAACAGAGCTCAATGCTTGGTGTGTCTGCCAGAAAAGCTACCAGGAAAAAACCACCTCAGTCCTGAGAACCATCTGATAGTCATTACTCACCACCAACCTACTTCAAGGTGGAAGAACTTTTAGCTTCCTATTTATCACAAAGAAATCACTCAACCTATATAACTACATCATCTTAAACAAAAAAAGAAATAAAGTGGGATGGGTAACTTCTGTTTAAGAGGCAAAAGAGCAAAACTTACTTATTTATATATAGTAAGTTTTATTTAATGTTCAAAACAGTCTTGCTTTTTCTCCTGGAGAGCTCCCACTCAGGCACTCACCAGATCCCCTGGCATTCCATTTGCCTAAGATCACACCTTCAGAAGAGATGGGTGGAGGGGAGATGAAATTAACCCTTGCCCTGATTGTTTGTCCCTGGGTAAGATGCTTTGGGATAACCACACCAGTTAATCCCAGTGGGAAAGCTATGTAGAAACAAGACAGAACCTGAATCTAAGTTTCCCTGGTAATTCAATTACAAAGGAATTCTTAACCAGAGCACTGAGATCTCCTGGTTTGCCTTCCTTCACTCAGACCTCAGCTCTGCAAAAGCAGAGACAGTGTCTTCACTGCAACCACTGGATAGAGCTGGGACATGAAACATATCCAGTCTGCTCCAGAAAATGCAAGATTTTCATTTTAATTCCAAATCCAGAGAAATTAAAACTCACTGGGAACAGAACTGTACAATGGGTGCCATAAAAGCAGTAAGGTATTTACTGCTTGTGAGTTAAAATACACCAAGTTGGTTACAGACCCAACAGCTTTGCTTAGGAGGATTAAGCTCCAGTTTTACTTCAAGGAGGTTGAGTCACTTTCTGTGTCCTCCCACAGCACATGGCTGCAGTATTTAATGTGAAATAAGGACAGGGACTATTGCTGTCTGCACAGTCTGGTGTCACAGATATGTTCCCTCATCCATACACCCTCATGTTGCAGAACATTTAATTAATAGAACTAATGCAAGTGCAGGCATGAATTTTGGTTTGAAAATGAAGGCTGAGTTCCAAAAATTGTGTATGAAATGAAACTTTATTATGATTGAAACTAACACAAATGCTGCATTTAAGCCCCATTTTGGATAACAGCCTGTTCTTTGTTCCATGCTTAGAGTAGAGCAAAAGGCATCCTGAGCCATCAACAGGGCTCCACGTACAAAAATGGAAACAAAAATCATTACCTAGAGAGTCTTGATCTTTCCTGCAGCCTCTCAATCTGTAATGTAACACTCATTTCCCCTTTCCCAAGGGATTTTTTTAAAAAAATGCATGCGCAAATAGAGTGTGGTGATGTTCATCAGTATGAGACCTTATATCACTATTTGATGAAAGCAAATCAAGGATATAATAGTTCCTTATTTTTAAATAAGCATTAAGCAAATAGGTTTCTGTATTAACAGTGTACAGAATCTGGTATTTCTATACCATGACTGACTTTTTTCATCTAGGCATTGTGGTATTTCCTCACTTAACTGCACATCTGGTTTCAATAATCTTACAGCTGCTACCTATTGGTCTGCCTGCCTTTTGTTTTTCCCTCCTTTCCTGACAGACTTGGGAACAATTGAAAAATAGAACAAAAATAAGAAATGTAACATACAGCTAATGACTAATAAGCAGCATGAAATGTTGCAAATCCTCAGAAGTCTTGAGCATGAGCAGAAAACAACTTTGTCTGGAACAACTAAGGGGGCTTTACCTTCTTCTATGTATGCTTAACTCACCTGCAGTGAGCAAAAAGAATCATCTCTGGTGAAAAAGGCAGAGAAGTAAAATCAAATTGAAAACCACAAGATAAAGGTAAAGCTCTTTTAGATTAGTCCCTGTCAGAATGAACTTTCATGACAGGACATGCACAGAAAACCTGCTCTGTGTACAGACATCTCCAGCATTTTTAAATGCTCCATGACAGCACATACACTACAGCTCTTTTTGGTCCTTTGGCTGGTTTTATTTTACTCACCAAGAAAGGAGATCCACCAGTGAGGGAAAGGCACAGAACTGGGTTTGTTTTTTAAAAGACATCTTAAAACTAGGAGCCCATGTCTACCCACAGTCCTTACATTACTGATGTGGAATTAAGATAGTTAATAAAGCTCTTTAACTATTTATTAAGGAAAAGCCTGTGCCTGTCCACACAGCACGGACCAGACCTACAGTAAAGACACACTGCAAAGCAGATTCCTGAGTGGGAAAGAACTGTGGCTTGCACAGGGAAGACACAAACTGTAGCAACACATTTAGTTCTCTTTATTCTCCTTCCTGGCCTTTACTGGGTTTGCACGTAAGTGATGACAGAAAAGATGTTTCTGCTGGTGAACAAGCACTGAATGGAGATCTTTAAAATATTCATACAGACCTACATAATCCAGTACCTTAAACCACAAGGATGTATACTACTGCTTTATTCTCACTCCCATGATCACCCAAAGAGCTCATGACATATTTTCTAGTTACAACTTGCACCTTTAATTAAAGCACACATTCAGCTTTCAGACTAAGGACTCCCAGATCAGTCTCAGAACAGGCAGCACTGTAATTATTTCCAATACCAGCTTTACCTAAACAAGGGTGACTTCACAATAGGACTTAAAAGCCATTAGTTTTCTTTTCAGCAGCTGGGTATTTTTGACAGTGAGATCTCAATCTTTGCTGCTTTGTTTTACTGCACTTTGAGGGGAAACATGACTTGCATTCCCTTTGCAAACAGAATGCAATTCCTTCCAGGGTAAGAAACAGCGTCTGTGGCAAGGTGATGCTTTGTAGCAAACAGCACTCACCTCCTGAAAGAGAGTAGACATTTCACAGACCAGACATGAGCTGGGGCTTTGCATTTCACATTTGTGCCTGTCGGAGAGGAAGAAATCTCGCAGCAGTGGAGTGTGGGTAAGTGCCTGGACAATACAGTTCATAAAACATGTGTTCCCAAGATTGATTAGCCCTCGTAGACCTATAAAGACAGAAAGGGGGAGGGGATCATAAGCATTATCAAGCTAAAAAAATGGTAGATTTGCATTTTTACATATTTTTCATATTATTGCCATGGATTTACTCTATTACATGCACAGCTCCAAATACAGTTTTACACTGGTTTAGGGAGGCTATTGGTATTTTTGTACTCATGTCACAAGAAGCTTTCTGAACTACACTAGAATTTCTTAAATTCTAAGAAAACCTAGAAGTTCAGCAACACCAATACCATTATTTTGTAATGGCTGTAGTGCCACATGTCACCAAAACACATCCCTCCCAAGACTGATACCAAAGTGCAATGACAACAACTGCTAAGTCAGTACAATATGAAACCAACACATTTAAAGAAATTGGTGAGTAAATTTTCAGATTATTTAAAAAGCTTTCCCCCATGCAGGTCATGAAGCCAGAAAAAGGTTTTTGTACTATTATAATCATCATCTTTCTAAGACAGGCAGCAAAGGAAACAGCCCTGACAAACCAAGTCAGGCTGTGACATCCAATGCAGACTCAGGAGATTTTGTATAAAACCCAAGATCTGAACAGAATAACTTTAAAAAACAAACTCTGAAAAACACTAATTCCACACTCGTTTTAGGTAAATTAAACATTAATCTACAGCATACATCAAAATATTCAACTTGGCATAAGAGGATTCATCACACCTTAAGTCAAACGTTCAGTAATGCCCAGAGACGATTCCTTGTGCTTGGAAACCAAGATGCTTAAAGGAAAGCTCTTTTGTTGCACAACAGAAGAGAGGTTAGGAGTGGGGAAAGCTTTTCAGTCATTTGCAAAGTCTAAGTGAGAAGAAAAACATGCTCAAATCCTTGAGTATTCTTCCAAAATGTTAACATAATACCACCATACAGGAGCAGTAAACAAGAAGAGCATCAAGTGGCCAAGAATGCTTATTTTTAATCAACAACTTACTTTGAATCAAGATAAAATGCACCGGTAAGATACAATTCTGGTATTGATTTAAAATTAACATAGTCCTCTTCTGCAATAAAAATAGGATTACTACAGAAACATTGAAAGAACACATAAGATTACTGGACAGAGAAAGAACAATTTCCTTGTCAATCAATGGGATGATAAAAACCCTCTCAGCTGGCAGTGGTGTGGTAATTGGAAGTGGTGCAGTTCCCGTGCAGTACAGCAGATAGTGCTCCAAGGGCTCTTTAGCATCCTGCAGCAGGACGGGGTGTGGTCCAGTTGCTACATTACCGAGGAGAACCAGCACCACACCAGCTTGAACTGCACCTGGAGCTGAAGGCACAGACACAGAGCACTCCTAAATTTTTTTTCCTGTATCTAAAGCAACATCGACCTGCTTCCAACAGCTTCCTGTTCCTTCTGTTTACTCACAGGACAAAATTTCTCATTATATTACAGTGACTTCTACTGGGCAGAAGCTTGTTGCAATTATTTGCTCGATTTTCATGCTGGGAGGCAATAAAGTGTGTGCACAACATTAGCAGAGTGTTAAATAGTTAATTTGTTGGAGCAGCTTGAAATACTGTGTGATGCTTCAGCTTGGTCCACAAAACCTATTTCAATTCCCAGTCTGTGTCTCTGCAAACAATGTCACAACAGGAGGGAGTTCGTGCTGTGCAAGTAGAGAAATGTTTTGGTACCTCTTGCTTACCTCTCCCCTCATTTTCTGCCATTTAAAATTGACTGGGTTTATTTAAATCACAGGCTGTGCTCACAGGAGGCTGGAAGGCTCCCTGACATGCAGGGTATTTTGAGAAGCAGAAGAGTCTCTCCCTATTTCTCCCCCTGGTTAGCACCAGATTTCAAAGTCAGTCTGTTCAGCACAGAAAACTAGAGGAAAACCAGTAGTAAATCTAGAGATTCCCCCTAGCACTTTTTGGTGTCTAATAGAGCAGTCACAAAAGCAAACACATAAAGGCAGCTTTTTGGAATCATTTATTAAGCATCATTTATTACATGCCTGTGGCTGGACCGTCTTTCCCTGTGACCACAAGAATCAAATCTTCCTCAAAGCTGCCACCAGGAGACAGTTACAGGCATCAGACTCAGAAGGCTCTTGGTTTTCTCTGCTTGCTTGGTCTTTGGTGTCAGTTTTTCATGGCCCTAAATGGAGCAATTCATGTGCTGGGTCTTCACTTGACTGAACCAAGACAAAGCAACCTGCAAAACAGACAAGTCTGAAACGTGAATACTCCAAACCCCAATAAAAATCAGAAATTGGTGATTTGTATCAAAACCTGAGAACTAAATCAGTTGAAAAGGGAAAAAGCAAAGGAGCACACAGCAATCTTATCCTTGTGGGAGCAATGACTGCAGCTGCTGTAGAGACTCTTAAACTGGTGTTTGAAATGAAACAGGTATGAGGAACTATAGCTCAGGTACTGCATAAGTAATTGCAGCACACTGAAAAACATCAGAATTGGATGTAGGTAAACTAAAGAGCTGACAGAACTCAGAACAACACATCCTTCTGTGCTTAACTTTTATGGGGAATAATGAGTTTTGTTGGAAAGAAACACAGAAAAAAAATTAGAGCCTATACAGCACTCTGGTCAATAACATATTGAGAATGTAAAAGCTTTGTGCCTGCCACACCTATTCCCTCCCCTTTAATAAAGCCTGGCAAGGTTTTGCTGGAACAGTCAAACATTGCAACATGTGGGTCATAAATTAATAGAAAAATAATGTGCCAAAACCTCACATGCAGCAGTCCATTTGTGCTAGAGCACCAACAGTGATCTCCACCAGGCTCTAATCAGAGCACAGTGTCAGAGTCTAAGGATTGCCAGCAGGCTCCAACCTCGACTAATAATAAAGCTCTGGTACTTTGCAAACTTCTGCTGTGCTTCATAACATTGTCTTTATTTTTGTTTCTTATGAATTGCTTCTGAAATAAGCAAGGACAACCTGTGAGATACTTAATATTTTCCACACATGGATGTGTGCTGTTGTGGTAAATGTACTTCACAGGAAAGCAATTTTAGCTCTGAACCTTGCTGATACAATTGTAAATATTGGAATAAATTAATGTTGCTGTCAAGACAAAATTGTCATGTATGGTATAATCATAACAGAAACAAATATCCTTTAATCATCATGCATGGAATACCATCACTGCTCTCATTCTGCCACAAGCTGGGCAGGCAGGGCATAAGCAAAGGCAAGAAATCTACTTTTGCAATGCCTTGAGCACACAGGGAAACTCATCCGGGAAATTCTTTGTACATTTGGTCTCAAGACTGAGTTCTGGCTGGCTTACCTTTGTCAGCTTCAGTTCTTCCATCTTCTTCCAGGAATGGGGTCTGTTTTTCTAATGCTCAAAGCAACAGATCTGCAACACTGGGCAACAAGGATTGTTGGGATGCAGGGAGATCCAGAACACTAGTTCTGCCAGTCCACCCACGCAGGGGAGATGAAAACTCCAAGACAAGATAAGGAAATTCCACTTCTCCATGAAATGCAACTCTACAGCTATTAGAGGTGGGGAAGCAGGGAAATGAGAGGACCACACATGAATAGAAAATACAGAAAACCCAATCTTGCCCTCATGGAGGAGGTTCTGTTTGCCTCTAAACCCAGGCTTTGGGCTGGGACTGGAAAGACAGCAAACAAACTAGTCTGAACAAATGTTCCCATGCAGAAACCTGGGATTTAGTGAAATGAAGGTTCTGGAAGGAAGAGCAGCAGTCACTGGACAATGTACCTTGGTGAGACAGTCAGGAGATCATTCAGATGCACCAAAGCACAGCCAGCCTGAGATCCTTTCTACACAAAGCACAAGCTGATGACACCTCAGAGCAATCTTTGTCCCCCACCCCCAGTCCCCCATCTGGTGCTGATGCTTCCCTGCAGCTCCATCAGACGGTGTCACAAGCCAGTGCAAGCTGAGGAAGAGCTCACTGAAATATTTAAAGACAGTTCAACATCACACAAACAGTGTAGCACAGCAGTGAAGATTTCTAGAATAATTTTGCGTCTTCGTCCTATGTTCATCAAACAGGAACTGGCAACAACATTCTGAAAATATTTCAAGAGAGGACTGCCCTAGTACCTAAAACTACACCCAAATTCTCTCTCAGCTCTCAAGTTTCAGGTGTAGAATATATCACACATGACCTGAATGGAGCTGCCACAAACACTGGCCCAGTCAGACCCAGAGCTGCTGTTCCACCTGTGTGCCAGGAGCAGAAGTTTGGCTAATGGGGTTTGTGACAGCAATTATTCTCCAAAGCTAATCCCTTTTGAAATGTTAATATAAAAAAAACTCATTTCAGAAAGCAGCAGTATACAGATATGTGAAATTACAAGTCTACACAGGAAAACTCATCACATTCTGTGACACCAATGATCAGAAAAACCCCAACCATGCAGTTTTGGTGAATTTACTCCCCAGCACTTCAGCTAAGCATCCTTTCTCAGGGACTGAAGCCCACATTAACTACAGAAGCAGGAACACTGAGTCAAATGAATTCAAACTTTTTCTTCAGAGATTTTAACAGAACATTTTTTACAAACTTACCAATAACACATTTGGGTATTAAATTGTTCTGACAACTATTTAAGAAAAAGCCACAGAAACTTTTGCCACAGTCACATTAAATGAAGGAATTTCAACCACATGATCTTAAATTCAAATACCTCCAGCAAACACAGAACATGCAATCGACCCTGAAAGAAAAAAAATCATCTTGGGAGGGAAAAGAGGAAGAAGATTTGTGATTCATTGGTTCACATTGGTTCATCAGTAGATCTTTTTTCAATAGAGTAGTTTTGACAGCAACACCAAGCAAGGGATTACAGCACAGATCAAAGAAGTGAAGATGAGCCCTCAGGGCAATAAAATAATCTTCACTTGCTGGGTTACTGCTGAACCAGGTGAAAACATGCTCATGGCTCCCTCTTTTTTATTTTTTCTGATTTGACTCCTCTTCTCCAGCTATTCAGGGCTGCCAGGTCAGTCACTGCTCAGTTTGAATCACTGTAAATCCCTTTGGAAACAAACCACCTTCCCTGAGCTGCATCACCAGCACCACCCACCACCTCCTCCCCTGAGCTATTCCATCACCAACAGGCACAACCTGGAGAGCTTCACTCTTCTGCTCTATCCAACCTTTAAGCTAAGTCTTTTAAATCACAAATCAGAATAGAGTTCTAGAGCAATAATTTGGAAAATGAGAACTGCAATACATTTTTTCAATTTTTTTCTATATATGTTATAGTCTATACATGAGTATATCTCACTGTATCACTCCATTATCTAAAAACATCTCTTGAATATCAAATATATGTTTGTACACATCAAGATCCATAGACCATGTTGAATCCTACAGTTTTGGGAGGCTGAGAGGATGACAGTATTTGGATAACATTGTTATAAAAATCTGGATTTCTTTTTTGTGTTTTAACTCTAAGTAAGTATTTTCATTTGTCACTGACAGGAAACTAATAAAAACTAGCCCCTTCATCTAAAAGCCCTGATAATACAGAAGACACTGAGTCCAGAAGCAGTCAGCATAAGATTATGAAAAATAACTCCTGTAAGAAGAGAGAAAATAAATTATAGGACTCTTTTAGATACACTGCCTTGTGCACTGCACCAAAACCTACAAGTTTAGCCACCCCTACACAGCAGAAAGGCAAATAAATCAGAAAAGGTCTTCTGGAAAGAAAAAAGTCATCATTGGAAAAAGAAATATTTGAATTTTAAATGAAACCCCATCTTTAACTTTCCCATTTCTAGCTAAAGGATTCTGGATCACTGCATTTTTTTCCATTGCTATTGAAGTAGCAGATTTCTCAATAGCAAAAAATTTGCTTATGTGTACAAAAGGAAACTGTCCATGAGTTTGTTTCCAGTTGAGAACCCTGGAGTCCAACTGCAGAAGCTTCTACACCAGAGAGAAGAAGAATATGCCATGAGCAGCACATGTATTGCAAAATCATTAACTGCAGAAAGAAAACAATATAGTCATTATTCCTCCTTGGATGTATCAGCAGCACCAGAAGACAAGGACTATTTATAAGGCTGAATCATCAAACCCCAAAGTTCTCAGTCTTGGTGTGTCACTGCTGCACAGAGTTGGTGGAATTCATCCTCATTACTGACCTTTTTCTCTGTTAACACAGCTCTACCCCCAGGCAAAACCGGCTTAGTGCATGTAAAGGAGTGATCCAGACACAATTCACTCTCTACCTGAGCAAGTGACAAGCCAGACCCAAAAGGGGAATGTGTCCCATGCACTGAATGCAGGCTGGCACCTCAGCCAGGTGCTCTGTCATGTACTTACTTCTCCTAAGGTGCTCATTCCTGACCAAGGGTGGTTTTGTTGTTCTGAAAGAGAGTTCATTTCCCACCTTCCAGATTTTAAGTGGTTCAAAATAAATAAAACAACACGGCCGCTCATATTTCCCAGTCTGTAAGAAAAATCTCACCTTATGTGTTTTGACTTAAATCCAACATTTAAAAGTATGTTCAAGTACTTTATTCAGGCTCACAGGGCAACTTCAAGTCTTTTTTTGGATAATTTCTAGCATATTTGTGTGCAACTGGGCAGTTCTGGAGTGACCTCAGCATTCCTAGGAGACTTTCCAGATTTATTCTTTATGTTGTGTTAGAATTGCTATTCAAAAGTCAATGTTTTTATTCTTTTTCTCCATTAAAATATACATGAACCCATGAAAAGTTACCAAATGGCAATAACCCACCTACATTATATTGCCAGGATAGAAGCACAGTGAGATCTGCAGCAGTCCAGCAGCAGAGATTAACATATTCTCTAGTACATCTGTGAAGAGCACCTAATTCATCCACACCACATGGAAACAACAGCACTTAACAAGACACCAATAATGCTTTTCCAGCATTTAGTCTGCCCCCACCCTTCTTAGTTATCAGGGGATTGATTGCATTCACTATTTTTATTCAGTAGCTTCAGTGACATCACATAATATACACTTAGAGAAGGGACAAACCACATCAGGACAGTGCAAATGTAATTGGAAGACAAAACAATAACTCAAGAGCAACTTGTTAAAGGGGAGAAACTATCTGAAATCAATTAAATTCAATAAAAACAATTGTGAAGTAGGAAACAAGGAAAAATTAAGTGGACAAACACAAAATAAGGAGCAATGGCTACAGTAACTCAGCCTCAACAACTTAGTCTTGAGCTGTAGGTCTTCTACAAACAGCATTTTGGAACTTCACAGGAATATGAGAAGGCCTGGAGGTCATTCTGCTCTGGTGACAGGTAAACCAGAGCTGCATGATGTCTGGAATTGAGCACCCATTTTAAAAAGAAATTATGCAAAGTCAAGAGCATGAGTAAAAATTTGTATGGAATTAGTATTTGAGACTGGAGAAACAACTGAAGAATTCACTGGTTGAGTTAATTAATTAAAACCAGATAGTGTTGGTGGAGGAACAGCCAGGCTGACAATTTTCAAGCATGTTACAGGCCACTACAATGAGGACTGTAATTAACTCCTGTGACCTACCAAAGCTATAATAATAAAAAAAAAAAGACTGAGCTCACAAGAAGTAAAATTTAATTAGATATTAAAAATAATTGTCTCAGTTAGAAAACATTGCAATGAGGGAGTTTGGGACTCCGAGTTGTTGGAGTGGTTCCAAAGACAGCTCTGTCAGCCCAGTGTACCTGACTCAGGAGAGGTGTTTGATGCCCTTCCCTGTTTCTCATGCTGGCTCAACCATTCAGAATGATATTACAGCCTGGTATAAAGCACACAGACCAGCTCTGGCAGGAAGGGGAAGGTGAGGGCATTTCCACATGACAGCTCAGCCCACCTGATGCCAACTGCAAAGTCACAGAAAGGATGAACTCACCCCCTGCACACAGCGATGAGTCTCTGACCTCGGAGCAGCTTCACCCAGCTCACAGCAGGCCAGGACACACAGACAGTGCCAGAACAAGAGAGGGATGCAGGAACTGTCAGTGCCTCCCAAAACCAGCCAGCCCTCACCCCCTCTCCTGTAACAAACTCCCAGGGAAGGCAGGTGTCTAAAAGCTACAGGCTGAGCAGTGAACAGCTCTCATCCATGGATCCCTACTCGACCTCACAGCTCTGGAAACCAAAATTACCTGCCCTGCTGCCACTCAGGCAAGGATGGAGAACAGGTAACAGCTGCTGCTGGAATGAGGGCTGCTAACTCTCCTCAATGTTATTTTTAGACTACATAGGTATTCTGTGCATGAGCTTTGGCATTTGTGGCTCGGTGCATCATTCTCTCCATTTAGTAATGCAAAAAAAGTCACAGGATAATGCAAAGAGATCACCTGGGTCTGGTATTTCGGTTCATTACCTTTGTGTCACACATGCTACTGTGTGTCAAGGAAAATTTAAGTTTGCAGCTATCAAGAAGGTTTAAAATCAATTCTGGGGAGCTCAATGGAGTCACTGTATCCTGCTACACCTTCAATTAAAATCAATTGCATAACATTGACACAAGACTGCACCCAGGGTTCAGCAGATGAGATACGTGTTTGTTGCTTATTTAAACAAAGAATTTCTAGCACTGACATAGAAATAACCAGCAACAAATGGAGATGAGATTCAAGAAAGGTTGCCCCTTGCAAGATTTAGGAGGAAAATGACATCTCTAAGCAGTGACTACCAAAGATGGCTTTACTACAGATCCTTCCCCAGAGCAACAGCTTGGCCTTTCCACACATCCTACTCTGACACATATTGTTGGAAGAATCTAAGGTCAAGTGACATTGTTGGAGCAAACACATCAAACAAGTTATCAAGAGCATGACCCAACACAAAGTGTATCATTTTATATTACTATGGCATAGATGAAACCTGCGAGCCAGAAATGACTCCTGAGCATGCACAGTGTGCCAGACACACAAAGTACTCTCTATACTCTGCTTCCAACATGTATATCTTTGAGCCAATTCCCAAACTGGTGATGCCAAAACAGGAGCCTTTCCATTGCCCAGACAAGTTCCTGTTCCCTGCCTTAGGGCACACTCCCTGTGATTTCATTTCCTGGGGTTGCTGTGTGCATTCAGCAGTGTGCTAGCACGGTGTTCCTGATCCTCTGGAGGGGTACTGATCAGTTAAGATTGTTTTTATTCCTGTTTCTCCAGGCTTACAGCACAGCACACAAGGCAAGTGATCTCCTTGAATGGTGTGGGCTGTGAGGTTACAGCCTGTCACTACTTTGCAGTGGCTGCATGCCCAGATTAAGACCAAGCACACAGAGAGGGCAGGAGCACTTAATGTCCTTTACATTCTCCTCCTTCTGATTTGGTGGCAATTGGCTCCTGTGTGCACACCCTCAGCGTGGAAAAATGAGTCAGCATTCCTAAAATATCTGGCAATACAAACAAACAAACCCCTTAAGGTTAATTTTTCATATGGCCTGTGTAAATAGAGAAGCTGTTTCAAGCAAGACAAGGGACTGCAAGTATCTCTTCCCTCTGAATTTAAATTAAGAAACGTGTTTCCAAAACAATATAAAGCGAGGGCTTTTGACCAAACCACTGAAAAGTACATTGAATCTTCCACTAAAATCACAGGAAACAGCTGCAGAAGTTCTTGAGCTGTCACCTGATCTGTCCCTATACCTCAATGCAGAATTAACAGTACCTGTAGTATTCCTGACAAATGTTTCTCTGAATTGTTCTTAAATCTCTTCAATGATGAGACTCTGCCATATTCCCTAATGCCTCGTGTATTCTGAAGTGTTCCTGTCTCATCTCTGTAAACAAAGTAAGTCAGAGTCTAAGAACTGCAACAACATTAATATGGAAGATACACATGCAATAAAACCTACAGATAAGCTCCCCTAGTGCTAGGGTTTCTGAGTTAGAATAAAGCTGCAAACAGCAATAGCTTTACAAAAGCTCCTAAAATGAGGGAGGAGACAATTTGTCCATGATACTGGGTTATCACTGATTTTCTCTATCTGTATGAATTTACTGTCTCCCACAGCAAGCTTAAGTTTAAAGTAAATGTGGGAGAGAGGAAAGGGGGAGTTAAAGGAAGGGATCTCTGCCTTGTGCAAGAGTGGTTTGGAACCTTTTGGTAAGTCCTCTCACAAGATGAGAACCTAGGAGCACTCTGCAAATAAAGGCCTTTTTTTTTTTTCCTTTCAAAGCCATGGGAAATGTCAGTTTTGTATCTGTAATTTTGTATTTCAGCATTTTTATTGACCATCTGCATTGTGAAACTGTTTTTCTCTCTCAGGTGTAAGGAAGAAACCAACGCAGCATGTTCTCAAACCCAGAAACCTACACAGCATGGAATCATCCACAGCAACCATTTCTCTGTTTGATTCTCTCAACTGAAATAAAGAAAGTTGAAAAAGACATCAAGTTCTGCAGCAGAACTTGAACCAAACTTCTCTGAATTCCTGTCCTGGCATATCAAGACCCACTGAACAAATTTTGCCTGTTGTGCTTCAACCTGATCCAATCTCTGTCAGGATCTCTGAGCACTGAGCAAACATTGGGGAATGTACACACAAGAGAAGAAAACATCTTTCATGCATGTCACTGGGAATAACCACATAATCAAACCTATTACTAAATATCAAAGCATCAGCTGATCCCTGTAAAATATGAATATCAATTGGCTGGAGGGAAAAGACAGAATCATAGAATCTTGGAATGGTTTGGGTTGGAAGAGAGCCTGAAGATCTCCTAATTGCAGCCCCCTGCCATGAGCAGGGACACATTCCACTAGAGATGTGGAAGCATGTCACAACAAGAGCTTCAGAAACAAAAAGGCACCTATTCCAGAAAAACAGAAAGTACAACACAAAATGTCACATTTAAGTATATGCACT
Source organism: Parus major (assembly GCF_001522545.3). Taxonomy (NCBI): domain Eukaryota; kingdom Metazoa; phylum Chordata; class Aves; order Passeriformes; family Paridae; genus Parus; species Parus major. Next base: position 13,402,889 of record NC_031783.1, on the reverse strand, counting down.
GCACAAAATGCCTTAGTTTACTACACAAGCCAAGAGACTTCTCAACTGTGGTGCTCACTGTATACTCAGATATACAAAGCTCAACAAATTTAAAGTTGAACAAAGCTATGGAGGAGCTCTCAAAGTAATCAGGAGCTGCCCTGTCTCACAGACTTTACATAAAGTTCAAGACATTGAACTTCCTAAGAACAAGCGCATGAAAATAATGATTATTTTCATAATTGCTGGAAGGTCAAGGAGAATAGACAGAAGACATCTAGCATTAAAAAAGTAACAGTAGCAGGCAAAGAACAGGAAATATGTTTGTGAAAACGCCTGAATGATGAATCCAGAGCTTTATGACACCGTCCTTTAACAGCCAGTTAAGCTGTAGACCCTTCAAGTGTTTTCCTCTGGAAAAAGAAAGCCTTTATACAAAACAAAACACTTCAAAAGGTGGCACAGAATAAAATATTCTCTTTGCCCTCCCCCAAAGCAGCCAAAGTTAAAAGCTCAGCAAGCTCTTGTGTGCTCTGCACAGAGCACAAGCCTTGCAGAGAGAGCCCTGTGCAGATGGCACCCGTAAAGAACAAGAGGTACTCCCACCAAACTGACAAAATAAAATTCACACCCGCAGCCGTCCTTTCCCCCCAATATCACACCATATGCTGCCTACAAGTTTTTACCCTTCTTCCAAACAGATTTCACAAATTAATAACTTAAGGAGCAGGATAAGCGCCAGTGAAATTAAATGCATCCAAATATATTAATATGCACAAATTATTGTTGATGAACTGGCACAGAGCTCATCCAACAATCCACAACACACAAACCATGCCACATGCTGTTTATGCATATTCCTGCTTTCAGTATATACTGTATCTACCTTCTGGCCACACAAAGCCAAGTCTGGAAGCAGATAGGAAAGAGCAGAATGGAAGGTCAGAGTAAATATAATCCAAAAGCAATCCACAAAAGAACAAAACTGAGATGGGGATGACTGGCCTTGTTGAAAACGCCGCTCTTGCTGTGCTGACACCAAGTTAATCAGGTGAAAATACAGTGGTAAATCAAGGTTTATTTCAGATTGTTGGCCAGAGAGATCTACGGATGTCCCATCCCTGGAAGCATCCAAGAACAGGCTGGATGGGGTTTGGAGCAACCTGGGAGAGTGGAAGGTCCAAAATTCCATGGCAGGAAGTAAAACTGGATGAGGTTTAAGGTCCCTTCCAACCCAACCCATTCTGTGATTCTATGATTTTTTAAACATAAGAAAAAGAACCTTCTCATGCTAAGGACACATCTCTGCCCATGCCAAGACAACAGGCACTTGTCTATAACCTCTGCAGCTCCATGGGCTAATTCTCAACTTCCTTATTTGTAACAACAAATACCTCACCTAAATAAGGTATCTTGTTCAGAAGGCCATAATTAGATTCTGGCTAAGTACAGCTGTTGGGTTTGCCTTGGTAAGAAAATCCAGATTTCTATAAAATCCCATTCAAACAGATGACCAAGTCACTGACACCGACTGCATTTTTCATTGAAAGGCCGTTGTTTTTACTGCATAATAAAGATATAGAGTGACTTAGTGAAGAAAACACAGCACAAGAAAAAAATTAACTACCATTAAAGAAAGAGGTAAGACAAATAATTGAGTCAGCAAGCATTTTACACTTGAAATCAGCATATATGTGGGTATGTGGGAGGAAAAAAAGGACTTTTTTTGGTACTTTTATCCAGTTGGATTTAAGTGATGAAGTTTCACCTGAAGAAGTGCAGAGCACAGTTTAAGAAAATCAAATTGAAATACTGTCTTTAAACTAAAAATAACGTGTCTGGATCAGTAACAACCATGGATCTACTTCTAAAAAGTCCAGAGCAGGAAAATCAGGTTTGTGTTAGAAGTTTGGAACATGATCCAAGCCCTGGATCAAGAACCTTTTCTTCTAAGGAACTTCCCACTGTGCAAACATATATAGAGTTTCTTCCTTTGCCTCCAATCTCAAAGAGCCACCTAGAGTTACAAAATTAAAGTATTTTCTATGCAAGTAATAGGAATGGCAATTTTCCAAGACAGGATAACAGAAAAATTCAACCCCAACTGCAATCTGCTGATTTCACATACAAGTAGTTTTAACTTTGTAAAGTCTGCAGGGGTTTTAGCTGACATGAAATGAAAACATCAACAGGACAGCTCATACACTGAGTGACATCAGCTCCTGATCTTCCTGAAAGAGGGTCTAAAATTCAAACAAATCTTGAGGTAACAAGATCAGAACACTCCTCATTCTTCATTGGAGCTGGCCTGGTAGCAACAGGGAAGTGCTGTTCATCAGTCAACTCTTCAGATGCTGACTGATTTTTGTCTAACAAAAGTTACAACAAAAGTTTGCTCACTCCAAGCAGGAAAATACTGAGGGGATTTCACTGATAATTCAGTTGTTCCTAATCTTACCCAGGAACAATTAAATCACAGATAACTCAATCAACAGCTGTGCAGATAAACCATACACAGTGACATTACTGCAGTGATGCAAATGCTTTCTGGCACCAGGCTTTGGAAAACCTGTGCCAGAAACAGGTGACAAGTTCCCAGACCATACACAAAAATGCAACTGAAGCATCCAATCTGGAATTTCTCCTCACAAAGCCTTTTGCAGAGGAAAGCTTTTATTTTATATTGATAAAGAGCTAAGTTTAGGAAGTCTAATGAGACTTTCTGAAAGTACTGCTCTACAAACCTCAGAGAGTAAATCACTACTTGGGTTTTAGAATTCTTGAAATATTCACAAGCCTCCAAGTTTTTTAGAATTTCCTGTGAGCTTTGAGAAGAAAGGGCTTTTTAAATTTATTTTTAGGATCAGCTTTATCAATTTTAGACTTAAGAAATGTATTACACAACTGGGTCCAATGGTCAGACATGCTAAACTCGTGACAAAGTCAAACAGGAACAGAAAGCTCTCCCTATTGATATGAAGGTATCATTTTTTTATTTTACCAATTTTAAGAAACAATTTTTCTTAAAGAAAATAATTTTATTAATGAAGTTAATACAAATAAAGCCAAAGAGGAAACATTCACCTGAGTAGTCTTAAATATGGTTTTCCTTTCCTTCATCACGCAGCAAATCTAAAAGAATTTAAGAATCAGAGATTGCTATTCAGGATGCACTTTGTGCAGTCATAACTTCAAATATCAAAGTATTACTGCTTACAAATCAGTAATTTAAAGCCACAGCTAAAAATGTGGTGCTATACCAAACCGTATTTTTCATTCCACTTTTCCACTTCAGCTACCTTAAGTACCATCCAACGAGAAAATCACACTGAAGTGCTGGTATATACACAAAAAACATCCAACTACTAATGCAGCCTTCAACACATCCAAGTTAGAGAGGCAAAAATGCTTCTGGTAGCTTGTGTAGAGAACCAGAAATATTTTCCAGGTCACTGTTCCTCTTTCCTTGCAACCTTCACACCGGAGTTCTGCTGCAATATTTATTTCTCTCATGCTGCTCTCTGGCCCATCAGGCTGCTCAGCACTGCAGCTGCAGAACCCACCTGCTACTCCCAGGCAGTTTTGGTTTTGCCACTTCTCCATCCCATCACTTCTGGTGAAGAGGATTTGCTCAGTCTCCTGGAAAGGTTTGTCTCCCCTCTGCCTTTTTGCAACACTGCAAATGGGAATCCCGGGTGGCTCCTGCTAATTACCCATGTGCATTGGGACTCTAATTCTTCCTATTGTTAATACACCCATCTTTAGCCACAAAGTCACTTCATATGCTAATCAGAGAGCAGCTGATCCCAAGTTAATATTTCATATGCCCAGGAGAATGGATCTGCTGGGGGTATTAATGACAGCAGAGCAAGATGAGCTTGGAAAATAGTTCCCAAAAGATATTGTATCACTTCTAGTTCAACCCCCTAACAAATAATTTGCTTGTGAACGTGGAGCTTTGTCCCTTCCCTCCCTTGCAGAGGGAGACCACTTTACAGACAAGAGGAGACTGAAAAAATTAATTTTTTCTTTGACAATGTTGGAATGTAATTAATTAGCTGTTAAGTCTTATCTAATTTTTCCATGTAAAAGTTTTTGTGTTTATGGGTTGCCTGAAACATCAGTTTCAACCCAAAATCAAGACAAACATTTCTACAACTATTGAATAGTCCAGGACACTACTCAGTCCTGCTGCTGAGAGCAATGTTAAATAACTTGGGAAATTTCTATGTTCCCCACAATACACCATCCCTTCAGCCTGATCTGTGAAAAAAATCATCATGCAAGTGTCTGGAGTAGAACAAGGTCTGAGAATGTCTTGGGCTGACAGTGCTTCCACAGAGCACATTTATGGTCTGAGTGGACGTGACATTCCTCCTGAATCTCCTGAAATACAGAATCTCCATCAAAATGTCAACTCAGGACACCAGAACATGCAATGTCCCACATAAAATCCACACTGCAAGTATTTCTCATCATGGCTTTTTGCCTGTAAGAAAACTTAAAGTTTCCACTTCGTTAACAGTGTGTTCCAACTCACTTTGAAGGTGCTTATGTGCAACATTGGGAACAACCCTGTACATCCCAAAAGAGGAATCAGCACAGTTCCCAAAGCCTGTAGCAGTGCCCAGTTTGAGTTCTCATTTCAGAAGCAATTTGCTCAATGGCAAAACAGAGATTCAAGTCAAGTTACCTGCACTACTTGCTAGCTGGAAAAATTATCTATGAGATGGAAACACACAGCATTTTAAAGGAAATCAAAGAAAATGTATGGATTTCTGTTAAGTTTTTTTCCTCATTTTTCTGAAGATGTGAACAAGAAGTTCCTTCTTCAATGGGTTTCAAATTGTCAATCAAGTAGAAAAATGAAAAGCTGTGAGTTTTCTACATTATTTCCTCTAGTGAACTACCAGTTCAAGTCTCCATTATAAGATATTCATCTCATGTCTGAATATTCTTCAGTTTTAATTCATGGTGCTGATCAAAGACAAAAGATCCTGCAGCTGTACAAAAGTTCAAACAGCTCAAAAAGCAGCAGACACATCCAGCTGTTCTGAGAAGCACCACGAGATTGCTACAAATCTGGGATAAAAAAATTCCCTTCATGTTCCCAGGATGTTCAGCCATAGAGTAAACATCCACCTAAATGAGTGTCATGCACATAATACAGATGTGACTGGCAACTGCAACAAACTTATTGTACCACCTCAGTGTGTTTTAGATACAAAGAACATCAAATTTAATGTATTTTATTGTCAGGGCTCAAAATCATATGCAAAACCTTCACATACAAGTTCTGTACATCCTTTCAAGGCCACGCCTGCCCAGATTTCAGTGTTGTCCCATGGATTTTAGATATAACACTGATACACTTGTCTTACACAAATGCTGAAACAAGTGCTGGCATAACCACCATACCAGGTTATGACAGAACAGTGAAATGTTCCACTCCCAAGTGATGTCCATGGATTTCTGGGGGTAGGATAGAAAGCCACAAACCTCCCCCTGGCCTTCCTCTTAAAACAGCTTTGAAAAGAGCATTTTATGCATAAAAGGCAGCTGGTTATGTTTTAACAGACTCTTGTGTAAACAGAAGTGCTCAACAGATGTGCAGTGCCTATCAGAGATGGTTATCAGCATTATTTTCATTTCCAGAACCAATAAAACTGGACATCATGCCTATTCTCTGAGCCATTTACCTACCTCAGAAGATAAACTGGATTCACTAATATCTGCTATGGGATTGATAAAAACCTGATGTAAAAAGAATTGAGTATTAGAAAAAGAGAGAAATGAGAAGGTCCAGCTACAGCAGCATTTCAGTCTGCAAATAGGCTCTCCACTGATCTGAAACTGCAAATAGACAAGTCAAAGTGAGGGGAGGGAAGGCAAAAAGACTCTGAAGCAGATTTATATTTAGCACCAGGTTAGGTGGAGAGAAAAGGCTCAAGGACAATGGCAGGTCTTTTCTTCCTTGAGCTAAACCCCCAATGCATTTTTGTGAAAGAAAGCAAGTCTTCTGCTTTTAACTGCAGCTCAAAACTGCATTATGGTTCCTGGGTGCTTTGATTTTTTTTCTTTTCTTTCTAAATCTCAGCACACAGGCAGCTCCAGGGCTCAGTAGGAGAACTCTTAAAAGCAGGCCTGCAGAAGTGAAGAGATCAGTCATTCCCTTGTCCCCGCGTTCCTGGAGCTCCCCCACCCAGGCAGCCACGGATGAGATTTCACACAACCAGACATGGTCTTTTTAAACAGCCTGAAAGATTTCAAATCCTCCAAGAGCAAGCAGAGCATTCCTTCTGACTGGAAAGGGAAACACTGAAACGTGTTTCAATTCTTCACAAAGGTCACGGTAACCTTCAAAATTCTATCAAACTTCTCCCCTCTCCAGCTCTATTATCTTTAGTAATTTGTAACGTTCTTTACAAAATATACTGGAGCTTGTCAGAACACAAATCCCAGTGTGAACATGATGCAAGCAATCTTTGCTTAGTTCGTTTTTCCTAGGCTGCTTGAAGTTTCCAAAGTCCAGATGTTTTTCCAACTGTCTTCCCTGTCCCACGACTGCAAAAACATAGGTCCTTTCTTTAGAATTACCATTTTATATACATTTTCAACTTACTCAGTGCTTCTCAGTCTATTTTTTCCAAATAAACATACACAAACTTTGGATTAAATGACTTACTGTATTAGAAACATGACATTAGAAACCTTTAGAAAGTATGTTCAGTATATTTTGACAAATACAAACGTGCTGAAAGCGTGACATGTTCCATGAAACAGTACAGAGCTTTAAAATTGTGGAAAAAATTCAAACAGCTTCCTACTTGCAAGGTCTATGGCTATGCCTCCAACCTTTTACGATTAACAATCTTGTACCATTAACCATTATTTCCAACCTTCACCTTTAAAATGTTACTGTGCATTTAACAGCATAGGAAAATGCCTGATAATTTTAATTAGAGCTTGTCAGGGAGCTAATTTTAACCCCCTGCTACCCCAATCTAAAAACAGCAGGGAAAAAATTGAAAGAACTATTAATTTTTATCACCTTTACCCAAATACTGTCCAGCCAGAAGCAGATGCATACATTTCAGAGAATTCTTTGCTCCAGACCACTGAACTCTTAAGCATTAAACCTTTGAGATGCATTTCAAACCTGCTATTTGACACCACTGGAGAAACAAAATCACTTTTCAGAGCTCATATGAAATTGAAGATATCCCATTTAGAGAGTAAAACACGAAGTAGGAACGTGCTGCTTCTGCTAAAACCAGATTTACCAAAGACTGCTTTGGTTAAGGATGCACCAACTACAGGATTTCCCTTCACATCACTGCACAGGATCTCTGATGAAGGCTGAGTTCAGATCATTCAGTGACTTCTCATTACAAACATACTGTCACAAAAAGGACTGTGTTTTGTTACACATTTGTACACAGCTCAATCATCAGCAGCACCTGCAGTCACAGAGCGCAGATCCTTCCACAGAGAGAAAAAGGTAGTGTAAAATAAACTGATTTTGTTGTTCTAAACCTTACAAAAATCCACTACAATTACCAATGAAAAAACAACACAGAATTTTGAACATACAAATCAGTGACAATTTAACTCCAGAAAAGATTTCTGGAACTCACCTATGGTGCAGTTTGTGGTTATTTTTCTTCGCTTGGGGTTGTGTCGTAGCAATTCTAACTCTCTCTTGGTCGGCTCCCATGTTGAATACTTCTCTCCAATGCCTAAGCAGATGAAAACAAAGTTTCAGGAAGTTCTTTAGTAAAAGGATTAAAAATTCTGTTCATGTCAAAACTTTCAACTTGCTGTCCATTAGGTTAGATTCAATTTGTGCACAACTTCAGGGCACTGACTGCTTTTTTACCCCTTCTCAAAAAATAGGGTTTAGAAAGGTATCACCAAATTTTCCAACAAAGAACAAACGTAAGAAAAGAAAGATACTTCTTTACTTATAAAGAACAGATAGGCCAATAAACTTTCCATTATTGGATTATAATCCTCCTTTACGTTAAAAAAAATAAATTCCAGCACAAGAATAAACTTGCTAATACACAAAAAAACATTTCTTTGTGCTCAGAGGAGGTTAAATGACAGAACCAGCATCAATGAGCTTGACAAGTTATTAAATAAATCTAAACTGACCCAACCTAATGGACAGATAATCTTTAGAGAACAGCAGAATTTAATAATTCAATGTACTAAATAGTTGCTACATGTCTTAGGATATGCCATTACATAGAATGACCTCTCCTTGTACCATTAGACAGTTTTAATTTTTGACATTCACTTTGCTGACATATCTAATGTTATCTAAAAATTAAATTAGTAGTAGGTTTAAACACCACCCTCCCTCCACCAACCAGCCAAAACTCTCCAAACATTAAACTACCCTTCCTCATGAGCTAAAATCTGTCATTATTCTCTTTGAACACTAACATTGCATTTCCAGTAGATTTCTTTTGCTCAAAGGAAAGTGCAGTAGAAATGAGTCAGGTCAGTAGTATGGACACCAGATTTGAAATCAGCACAGAGCTGTGTTCAGTGTAAAACTGATATGAGAAAAATACAACAGTGAAGACTCACGTGCTGACCAGCTCAATACTGCTGCAGCTTTCTGTGTAGCACAGAAATTGCTGTGCAAGGTCAATTATTGTGAATCACAAAGGCATCTCAGCATTAAAAATAAAGAATTATAAGATGGCAAGCAGTCTATTCTAAAACTGAGAATTAAAGTCAATTAAGAGTTATTTTTCACAGAATGCATGGAGCAGAAGCAACACTTTGCTACAGAAAATAAATTATAAATCATACATATGAAAAGGATAGTAGAAAAATATAGCTGGAGGCTTACACATTCTGCATAATATACATTAAATTTTAATAGCTCTTTGATCTTCATTTTCAGAAATAGCTATGCTTGTCAGAAGCTACCCTCCCAAAAATGTTCAATTTATAGTTAGTACTGACCCTCCAGGTTCTAGTAATAGAAGGTCTGTTGTTTTGATTCTCAAGGACTAGAGAATTCTTATTTACACAAATACACCCATCTCTCACTTTATTTGATTCAACAACAGATTATGGAAGGAGCTTAAGGAACAATACCAGAATCCCTTTCCTTTATCCAAGGTTCAGCATCAAGCTACACACCCAGGAAAACAGAAAAGGCAGGGAATGACTGAGACTGATGAGATAACACAGCTGCAATGCTTTGGACACACTGCACGTCTGCAGAGACCCTTTGGAGACGCACAGATGGACACTTCACAGAGGATGGAACATTGGCTTCCAACAGGTTTGGCATTAGATGTCTCCAGCAACCCTGGTCATGTTTGTAATGCTCCCTTAGGAATTTATATGAATTCACTGGTAACACAGTGTTAGTACCAGCAATTGCATTGTGCAGCTGTAAATTCCTGTGTTTGGGTTCACTGCAGTTAAAACATGGCCAAACACAGTCAGTCAAATCAGTGTGATGAACCCTGATAATAATTTAAAAATACCCCCTTGGATATGTTTAAATCCTGGTTTAAGTTAAATACAACAAAATTCATACCTGGAAACACATGTGCACTTTAGGCATGCAATAGCTCCATGTATATCAGCAGCACTATTCATATATATTTATATATATCTATATATAATTATATAGTTTAAATGCTGGAGAGGATGGGGACCAAAGCATGTCACAAGAGCAACTCTAAGTAAGGTTAAACAGTTAGACTGGATTATTTTCAAGGATTCTGGATGAATCAAATATTTGTTCAATTAAAAAGAAATGAAAGAAAACAAAAAACCATGTGCAATTAATGCCACAAACAGAGCAAACCAGACAGAAAACATTCTTGCAGAAGCCTTTCATTAGAAGGAGCACAAGTTAAGTCAGACACAGAAATTAAAATGTGTTCTGTTCCAGCTATATAACTTAGCAGGAGTGTTGAGGTTATATTACTCTTGAAAATTTGGAAAAGGCAGAGCCATTTATTAGGAATGGTTGGATGTTTAAAAATTCAAAACAACAAAAAAAACAACCAAGAGACAAAGAAGGAAAGAGGTTTAATAAAGAGGTCTAGTAACACTCACAAGCATGCCAAAAACTCCAATATAAACTACCTTAAACAAAGATTTGCAAACCATGCATAGGTCACCATTTACAATTAAAAGAAATTAGTGTTAGAGAAGTGAAAATTAGTCATTTTTAAAATGCTGCATTAAAATAGTCAGACATTCAAGTCAGCATGTGAAATCTCCATCTAAGAAATTATTTTATTGGGTGAAATACTCAAATTGGCATTTCTCAGAGAATTCATCAGGGGCACAGGGGTGAGTGAAGGGAAAGGCATTGAAGGCTCTAGTTTATAATAGTCACAATTTTTCAGTCATTGTTTACTTTGCTAAACTTCAGCAAATTCCAATTTTTCCCCTCCCAAAACTTCAAACATTAATTAAAACAAAGGGCTCTGTGTATTCTCACCTCCCCTGTTATTAATATTCAATACCCAAGGAAAAATTACTGGCCAAGTTGCAACTTGTTCAGAGTTACATCAGATAACCCTGAACTACAGCTGGACTGGGGAACTCAGCACACTGGGAGTTAACACTACAGGAGTATGAAATGAATCTCATGATTTGGGGGTTTTCTTAAAGTTGGTTTGGTTTTTTTTTTCTCCAGGCATCATGTTGTTATGTGAGCATCTATTAAAGTATAAACTAACATACTTCAAGCACTGTGGAGAGTAATTTGAAAATATACTGCATTTACCCTTCAGTTTTTAAGCCAATCAGTTTCTGCAGACTGGATTCACTTCTGAAGTTCTTTGAGTTGGCAACAAGATCTGAGGTAAATTAACTCTGTGGTAGCAATATAAACCCAAGACACCGAGTCTTGACATTCAGTTTGGAGCAAGAAGGGATCTTTCAGATAACAAGAGGGAGGGAGCACATGGATTGGAACAATGGAGAGAGAAGGAAAAAACCTGGCATAATTCTCCATTATTCCTTCCATGTACATTTCCCTTTCCTTACATAAATTTTTGAGGAAACACATGGATTCATAATAAGACATAAAAAAGAACCTATGCCATGACTTTAAAGAAAAAAAAAAAGTCTACATTGCAGACTCCAGTAATTTAAAATGTTGTTGTCTATTCCTTGATTTTCTGTCTTCACTGGTCACTACAGATTAGTTCTCCAGGGACAGAAGATGCAATGTGCATATTCATACAAATATGCATTTGTGTATACATATTTAATGTGCCATTCATTAGTCAGTTAATCAGCACAGAAGCTTCCTGCCTGGCAGCTCCTCTGGGTGAATCTTCAACCTTCTCTGCACAACTCTGTGGTCCATGATGACCAGAGGAACAATCTTGTAGCTGTAACTCCCTGCAATATGAACTACAGCAGGCTGATGTCCAAGGAAGGACAAAGTGGCTGCATCTCAGTCCACAAGGCACAAATCTATCAATTGATAAGAACAGCATTACTGAGAAATTACTCTTTAAACCTGCATATTTAAAAGCAAGGAACTGGGGGAGGTTTCCTCTACTGTAGCATAATGTAGATCTGTTATGCAGTTGCAGATGATTAATTTGGTGCTCCAAACACAGACTGAAGGAGCTTCCAAAAAAGGTACAGAGCTTGAATGAAAGGTTTTTAAACATATTACCATTTTGTCTTGCTTTGAAAACCAGTGCTTTGTGCTAAAGCATTTTAAGATGTATTTATTGTTGCAGGACTCACAATCCTTCTTTCCTCTGACTCTGTTCCCTCAAACAGGGAACAAGCAGGAAGCAGACTGGGATCTGTAGTAGGAACTAAGTGAATGCAGCTATCTTTTGAGCCAGCAGAAAAGCTCTCGTTAATACGATGTTAGCTGCTATTTTTAAAATTGGAAATGAGGTTAAGAATGGTTTGAAGTCATATCAGCCCTGACTAAGGCTGTCACATTGAAACAGGATGCCATGGATTCTGGAAGAGACATTACTAGACAGAAGTCATCTGTCTTCAAATACAGACTTTCCCACTTTAAGAAAACATACCCCCCAGAGGCCACTGGAAATGGAAGATGACAAGCTTTTAAAACTGATGCTTACAAACTACTCAGCTTAGAATAAATGATATTTCCTTTCCAAACAAAAACAAAAAAAGAGTAAAGTTTTGGAGGAATTCTATCAAGGAAAGGGCATATGAAATCAAGTCTGCTGCAATAATTCAATCAGTGGAACATATCCTAACAAGAGGAAAACGATTTGCACGATAAAACTGGCATTCTTAACTGTGATTTATGTCTAAAATGGCAGGATAATCAGCAAAGGGACGCTTGTTAGTGAGGTGCGTCGCCAGCCCACGCCTCTTACCTGTCATTGTACACTGGTAGTGAGAAACCACTGTTGGGGTGAAGGCTAAAAAAGAAAAAATTAGGGAAAGCAAACTGAATAAAACAAATGTGTGTACATATATTTGTGTGTAAATATTTCTACACAGATACTGTGTGTGTACCATGAAAGCACAGGTGTGTAAGTAAGCTGGCATGTTCTATTTAAAAAAAAAGTTTAAAAAAAATCACACACAAGGGTGGCATTTCATGTGAGGGGAACAGATTTATTGCCCTGTACCATGTAAATAAGCCTAAAGGAGGAGACTGTTACATTCTCTACCTAATACAGATCTAACTTTTGATATTATGCAAATTTTGCAGGAATAATGTTACATATTTCTATATTTTTTACTGCAATTAAAAATAAAATATTTTTGCTACAATTAGGTGTGGTGCACGTGTTAAACCCAGTCTGACTCCTGGAAAGCAAGAACTAACATCTCTAACTAACATGGCCTGCACTACTCTCTCTAAAGAGCTCACTCTTCCCCTTAGTGTCTTTTTGCCACTGAACAAATGGGAGGGACAGGTATGATTAAAAACAGAAACAAGAAATTCAGGCAGGAAAACCAAACCTTGTAATTTCCAAGCTTTTCGTTGTTCTTCTTTGGCAATTTGTTCCATGTCTTTGTCGTATATGTAATCTTGACACATAAAGCAGTATATACCCCCATACAAAAGGTCTATGGCTGCAAAACAGAAGGGAAGTTGGGGAGGAGGAAAAAAAGATGTGAGTTCATAAACCAGAAGGCATTTTAAAGCAGGCTTCCAAGTCAGGCAATTCTTTCTTCCAAGCAGTCCACAAAAGAAGAAAAATCTGTACCTTAGAATCTGGAAGGGGAAAAAGAAAGAAAAGAGAAAAATCCAAAAGACCCAGACGTTTTTCCAGTTTCAGTGCGAGTTATTCAGTTGTTTCTGGTACAGCAAGAAAACTGTGCAGGACAACAAAGCATCAGCTGCCTTCAAGCTGTTTGTAATCCATAATTTAACTTTAAAACACCTGAGTTACCAAGAGCATCAGGACAGTGACTGACTACAATGCACACAGAACCAGCCCTGTAAGAGGTGATGAGTTTGAACTGTCTTTTCCTAAGACTTCAGCAGTTTCTCTTTGAGGCCATTAAAATAATCAGACAGCACCTAGTTAAAATCCAAATGAAGGCTCAAACGAAGACAGCACTGCAAATTCAAAACTATTTCTCCAGGGGAAAGGTTTTCCAGGGTAGTTTATTCCACAGGTTACTTCTGTCTCAATTTTTCATTTCACACACCCTTTCAGAACAAGCAAATGAACACTGACCAATGTTAAAAATATCTTTCTTGCACAACCTTAAGCAAAAGAAAGCCAAGAAACAAAATGAATACCTGGCTGAGAAATGTCAGTTTACTCCAACATATACCACAAAAAAAGTGCAAAGTAATCATGGTAAACTGCTGATTTTCAGTACATAGATATGAAAAAAAGCCACCATCACTGGAAAGTTAAAAATCAGTGGGCACTAACAAATCTTAAACACAATCTGCACCAGCAAACACCAAAGAAACACGTCACCTTTCTCCCTCAAATGCAGAGCTTCCATCTATTTAATTTTTTAATTCCTTTTATTTCCAGATAACTAGCATTATTAGAATAGTCTTACTGCAATGGAAACTTGTTTTAAACACAGGAAACCATTACCACATTAGGTGGTCTGTGAGGAACAGCACTGCATTACTCTAAAGTGCTCAATAAGCCAAACCACATGCCATGCAGCAGGAATTCTGCCATGGATCTCAGCAGGCAAACACAGGTGAAGTTTCTGTGCTGCACTGTTAGTGGGGCAGTGCTTGTGGAGAGGTTCTTTGGTAAAGTTCCTTTCTAACCCCGTCTCCTCCATCCTTTACAGCCTCTACCCCCTCACAACCTGCTGTCCCTCTCCTTTAGACCCTTGCAAGATAGTTTATTCTCTCCTTCCTCTGTTTTAAAAATCACTTTCTCAATGATGACTTCAATTGCTTGTTACTTCGACCATTCAATAAACCCCAATTACTTTTAAAAAGTCTTTTTATCTTGCTGATGTGCTCCATTCTTCTGTCCTGCCTATTTGGAGACACTCAGTTTGTGGAAGAGGACAAGGACTGTGTTACCTCATGTAAAGTCACAAACTCAGGATTTTCATTACCTTGTGTAATGTCCCAACACCAGAATATTTCACCATGATGCCCAGAGGACTGAATTAACTCCTTTAGCAGAATATCACAAAAGGAGACAAGACTGAGCTCTGGTGGAGTATTAGTAATAAAACACTATGCAGCTGAGGGGCTGGTACATCATAACTTACAGAGCATTGGAGTTCTACAATATTTACTCCATTACTTACTGCATTACCAGTTCTGCACAGTTTTCTACAAAACAGCTGTTGAAAATCCAAAGTATTCATCTTAAAACACAAACCCAAATATTGTTCTCCACGTACTTTCAACATCCCAACAACAGACCCCCAAAGAATAGAACAGGGCTGGCAGAATACTGAATAAATAGGATTTTGTGAGCACTAATAGTAACAATTTACCATCAGAATGTGTAGGCATAGCTGTGCTCAGAGGATTCCTTACTTTTCCTTTCTTCCTGGATTTACATGCCTGAGCAATGAAACAGAGTTGTCAAGATCTAAACTAACAAGAGACCACCTTCCACAAACCACTTGTTCAGAGCAGGAGGAATTTCTGGTGTAAAGGATCAGAAAGTTTCACAGAAACACTGGTGGAGTTAAAGCTGTAATTGTTCAGTACCTGATTAAGGACTCTTGAGGAAATACCCTCTCTCCAGCACACTTATGGGAACAATGCAGTTGTACATTTGCCAACACTTCCAATGTCTTTTTAATGACTGCAAGGGGTTTTGGACAAATTATCTCAAGCACCAGTGACAAGGTGGCCACACAGGCCTGGCCACAGCATGGAGGAAAGGCAGGAGTTTCTCATGGAGCCAGAACACAGCTGCTCAGGCACAGAGTCCATTAAGAAAGCTTGGAAGTTAATTGTTTCAGGTTAATGTAATTTGATTTTTTCCTTTGAAATACACTTAGACTTTCTTATGCTGGTTGTCTTGAGGTGAAGAAGAACAGAGGAACCACTGAAGGGACAGTTTTAATGACAAACTTCCCAAGCGAGCAATTCCTTAGCACTGACTGAAGTTACACCACACCCAAAGGACAAAGTCCACACAAAACTTTCTCCTCAAAGGACTGGGGGAATGAAACAAATTTCATCTCATTGTTAGACTAAACTTTTTTTGTTTTAAACTAACGTGCCATGAAGCTCTATCCTAAACTGCAACACCTGGCCAGAAAATTCTGTAAAAAACACAACAGTAAAGCATGAGAATGCACATGCAGCAAATTTCACCACTGGTATTTGCATTGATATTTTGGATCAAAAAACTAACAAAAAGGCCTCAAATTCATAAAAAGTTTGGGAACTACCAACCTAGGAATAATGCCCAGGTGTTTTGGATTAACCCACTGCCAAGTCTGCCAGGATACCTCACATTCCTCACCATGAACATCTCTTTTAGGAATGGCAGCTACTCCCAACTTCCAGGATCTGCTTTTCCTAAAACTACTCCAAACCTTCTCTCAGGAAAGTACAGAGGGATGAAATCAGTGAACTTCAGTTTTAGCTTAATACACACAGAATTTACTGTCCTGGGAAAATAAAATATACATTATGTAGAAATCTACCTTTTTCTTTCACAAGGAAGAACCAAAAGCAATTTAAAAAAATCACAATGTCATTTTATTAAATTTGATCAATCTAGATTCCTGGTTTAGGAATTCAAAATACCTACTATCACAGGCAGAGCAATTTAAGAATGAAAAGACCTCTTGGAATATAACATTTTTCTTTGCTTTTATACCTTCTGTGATTACAACTAGTTTCCCCTCCTCGTACCCCTTTACATACAAAATTATAAGAATCTGCAACCCAAGAGAGGAATGAAAATACATTTTATTTTTCATTTAAAAATAAAACTATCAGCCTGGAAAAACAAGGAGGCAGCACAGAAGATCATGCAGGAACAACAACAATTTTATCTACTGGTGCAAGGAACACAAAGTTTTAAAAAACAACAGCTCTGAGGTGAAAGTTTAAATCTGGCAGCAAAAAGTTTTCAAACTGCATCTGGGAGCCAAGTAAAGTGTTTTACTTAAGCCTAAGTGCTTTACTTTTCCACCTACATCCACGGATGTCCTTGTGAAAATGTTTAAGAGACCAGAGAGGATGGGAACACAACAAAAGCAGGGAAGTGTGCCACATCCAGAGTGTGCACATCTCATCTAGGTGAAAAACCTTGGGTGTTCAGTTTTTGAAACATCCAGTTGAAAAGAACTGACTTTGCACAGCTGGGAATGGGACAATTCACCCTAATATTCAATACCATTCATCAGATAGGAGATATTTGTGAATCATGTTTTGGTATCATCTCTTGGATCACTGGGTGCACTCAAGTAGAGTCCCACAGCAACTCAGAATTCAGGTCAGTTTTTACCTGTACTGAAATTAATTCCATTGTGAGTTTCTGTGACTCAGTCTTGGTGTATTATCAACCTCAAATCAACACACTCTGAGTTCTATGCAAGAAACCTGCATTTTCTTCAACTTCTGTAACAAAGGAGGCTAAATTGGCAATTCCTTTGGACCACTTTAAGTCAATATCCAAAGCTAAGTCATGTTCCCTGATTTTTCACTTTGAATGTTAATCATTAAACCCATTCCAGGTAATTGGCTCAGGTTCCCAAGAAGTGATTTGTTAAACTTCAGCCAGTTCTCCACTGGATCTTGTCTCTGATCTATCAGCACAAAGCGGGCATCTGATTTTCCTCCTCCCAATTTCCTGGCACCTGGAATCTGCACCACAGGTCAGAATTCCCAAACTGATAAGAAGGGATGGAAAGAAGTGGAAAAGGGACTACTTTTGCTAAATTATGATCCAGCCATTGAGAACTGCAGGTATTTAGAGTTAGGGAAAAAAAACCCAAAAACCAAACCAAAAACAACCCCCAAACTTCCTTCTGCTGCCAAAATCTTTTCATCCCCATTAAAAACAACAGTCATAGTCAAGCATTATCCTTCCCTCTCACACTGAGTATCTTCTCTTAATATTAAAAATAAAACTATTCCATTAAGTGCTGCTTTTTCTTCTGTTTTCACACCAGGAGCCAACAGGTGAGAAGTGTTTTTGTGGCTCTGAACTCTCCAAGATACTTATTGGACCCATATGGATCTAGAATTTTAATGTTTAAATTTGATTTGCCTGCAATCCAAACATGGCAAGCACCCAATACTACCCTGCAAACCACTTAACACCAGGAGCCAAATGGGCAGCCCTCTGTGCTGTACACTCTGTGATGGTTTAGAATATCATCCTACAACTCCATATGAATCCAAGCCAGGAATGATAAGATGAAGAAAAAATGTCCTGGTATCCCTCTGGAATCTAGATAGCAAATATGCTTTTAACTGTTAATATAGAGGAACCACAGTGTGTCAAACCATTTTATGTTGTTATGAGTGGAATATTAATTCTAGCTCCTTGACCTCATTCAGAAATATATGGATTGTACACACACAGTACCTACATGTATGTGCATGCCCCAATATGCTGCACTGGAGGCTGCAGCATTCCTGTATTTAAGCTGTCCGATT
This sequence comes from Parus major, assembly GCF_001522545.3. Lineage (NCBI taxonomy): Eukaryota > Metazoa > Chordata > Aves > Passeriformes > Paridae > Parus > Parus major. The sequence continues at coordinate 13,384,831 of NC_031783.1, read as the reverse complement.
ATAAAATATATTCTACCTTTTGTCAGTCTTCTCCCTTCCCTCCTCTGACCCTACAACTTTCCACAGTTCCCCTCTCTGCAGCAAACCTTTGAAAACTGAGAAGAATTAAATCCTCCTGCTACAGCACCTCTTCTTGATCCCACAAAATATTATTCAGGTTTAAAGGAGAAAAAACGTTAAACACTCCCTTACTTCAACTTGCTTTTTTTTTTCAGAAATATGGGGGAAGAATTCCCAAATCACAGTCATCATGTTTTGAGCTGCTGCACATGATGTAATACAAACTGTTTCTACTCATCTGCATATTCTCATCTGAACAACAGTGGAGCCTTTTTTAAAACACTGTTTTCAGTAGAAGCAGTAGCAAGATCCAGAACTGGACAGAAGTTTGTGGCTGGGTCTGAGGCAAGCAGATACATCCAGAGCTGGTAATACACAGGTAAATCATCAAGTTGGCTTTCTGAGGGGTAAGAATATTCCAGGTATAGACAGAATTCTTCAGGAGTCCTTTCTGATACTAAAAGGAGCTTTTGAGGAATGGCTGGCAGGAGCTTATCACTACCTGCACCTTCCAGAGCAGCTCCCAACAGAAGACAGTTCCAATTAACTTTCCTGCTGCCTCCTTGCGAGCCCAGTCTGGCTCCAAGCTTCAGCTAAAGCCCAGGAATGTCATGCTGGAATGTGCCTCACAGAAGCAAACGAGGATTTCCCTGCAATACTTTGCACAGTACATCCCAGAGCAGCAAATATTGTTAATGGCAATCAGGAATATTGGAAGTTCATGCCAGATCCTGCAACTGACCTATGCATCCAAAATGCTTTCCTCCTTTTCCTCCTCTTCCAATCAATGGTCCTCCAGTTGGCATCACAAGGATATTATGTTGAATAATGTCAGTACAGTATTTTGTACCTTCTGCTATCAAATTTCACCTCATTTTTTTCTGCTGGAGTCACTGAGGTTATTTAATTCACAGGGCTACCCAGCCCTCCTCAGTACAAGTAACACCTCTGAACTTTGTGACCACCAGGAATTTCATACACAGACAAAAAATTCCTTCTCCTCAATTACTAGAAAATAGCAGTAAACCAGGACTGGTTCTGCTAGTTAAGTCTGTGTCCTACACACTCTGCTTTCAGTTCATTCATCATCAATTTCCCTTTTTTCTGCCTGCTATGCACCATGATTCTCATATTGATCCTTGCCACTTCTATCTCAAGTAATAATTTCCAAGGAGCAAAATGTCAAATCCTTTACTTGCTCCAGACAAGTCAGGTTCAATGCATTTCCTTTTTTCTATGAAAATCACTTATATTATCAAAAAAGACATTCATGTGACACAATCCATCTCTGACAGAACAGAACACTGTTTGTGTGCTGCTTTCTATTCACCTTCATCTCCTCAACAGACCTCTCCACACCATCACCAAGTAAAGCATTAGAACTCAAAATCAAGAGGCTGGTAAAATTCCCAGATGATGTTTTCTACAACTTTCTGAGCCTGGATGTGAATAGAAAAACCAAACTGTTACTCCAGCACTGCAGTAAACTGTGCTGGGAACAGCTTTAATTGCCCTTTTCACATTGGGGGTAATGAAAATCTTTGCTGTTTAAAAAAGAACTGGCAGAATCAACACTACAGTCAATATCTTCCAACTCATATGAAAATTAAACAGCTTTTACTGTCATCCCTTTACAGAAGTGTTCTGTTTCTATACATTAAATTTCAGACAGGTATGCACTAACACCAATAACTAGATTTTTCCCTTTTTTTTTTTTTTTTTAGAACTTTCTATCATGTTTCCTCTGAATCAGATGAAAAAAATAATTTATTTGTTTTCTACAGGAAGTAGAAGCTTTTTCAATTGTACCAAAAATCCTCAACTTAATCTATGAGCATTATCATCAGGCTTACCCACCCAGTTCCTCTCACCACAAATGTATTTATTGGACTGAATTTCACATCAGCATATACTTAAAGAAAACAGTTCCTCAAGTAACAGTTTGTGATCTAATAAATAATGAATGTACTCGAACAGGACCAACTCCATAATGAACTGTTTGCCAACATCTCTAGAAATGGAGTAATAGTTCAGTCTTCCAACTATTTCTTGCTTAGTCTTGAAGCCACTGAACCTCACTCCTGCTAATGCACCTCTGTCAATTCCTGAACGACAGCATGAGGCCTCAGAGCAGACCAAGACTTCATCCAAAACCTGCATCAGAGGTGCTGTTTCAGAGACTGCTCAGGTGTTAAAATTGCATCTCTAATAGAGAGAGGCATAGCATGGACATGCACGAGTTGGCTCCTCAGCAGGGAGTTTAAATAAATAGTTCTACACAGAGCTTTGATACCATAAATGAACTAGTCTAACTCAGAATGGCCATTTGTAACAGTGTCCTAAGCCTAATACCAGTGGGGTTTTCTGCAGCTAAGAGTGTGTGTGTATTAAGAAAACAACATTATGTAATAGAAAAATTCACTCAGAAAGAATACTAAAACTTCATTTGGTGTCTCCCCAGGATTTTTCAGTCCTGATCAAGAAACTGATAAATTAATCACTGCTATGGTTTTGAGATGAACTTTATAGTACCAACCTCTCTTCTCTTTTAGAGCTACTGTTCACAGACATCTTGCTGCTTCTGCTACTCTGGGACTAAGTTACTGTGTATTTTCCTTCACTGAGCAGCTGTAGAAAAGATAAGGAAGAGATCATCAATTTTTACAAGGATAGAATCCACCAGCCGATTCCCCAGGTGCTGAACCTGATTTGGAAGGATTATTTAGGAAGATGACAAAGTATGTTGATGGCACACATTCATTTAGGATAATCAAAATGGCTCCAGAATGATTTCAAGTTACTTAGCAAATAGGCAATAGCATCATGAGTGAAACTCCAGCCATGAAAGAGGCAGACAAATACCACCAATCAGAAAAGAAGTTTTGGAGTCCCTTTAACTCCCAAGAAAGAACATCAACTTTGTGTTGAACAGCAGATTAAGAAATACAAAATAGCAACCATGAAAGTATATTAACTAAGAATCAGAGTCATTAGCACCAAAGGGCTGGCACCAGAAGTGAACACAGCAGGAGTGGAAAAGTGAAGTTCAATAATGATACTGAGAATCATACAAGAGTTTCAATAAGAAAAGCTAAAGAAAGTTCAGAGGTGGGGAAAAGAAAACATCTGACAGGATCAAAAATACAAAAAAATCACAGAAGAAATCAGTAAGGACTTTGCTCTCACCATTTCACAACTCCTCACAAAAGACACACAGAGCCCAGTGGGAATATCAGACTGTCCTGGAAATTGACTGAGAGAGACTGAGCAGTACAGAGATTTAAAAAAGCAGCTCCTATAGCTGGATCTTACCTCACCTACCCGTCACCCACATCCACAATTCAAGGAATACATTAAGTTAAGTACAGCGTTATTAATATACATTGAGAACAGGGAGGCAGATTCAAGAGCACAGGTATCACTGTAAGGTCAGATTGTGAGTGCCTAATTTAGATGGTTCAGGGAAGCAGAGATAGCAAGGGATGTATTTAACACCGCTCTGGAATATGATGCTGGAGCTTCCTGAAAGACACAGCAGAGAGCTGCAAACACATCCCTGCCATGCTCAGACAGCTGTTACAGCTGAAATCCATGGTATTTCTTACAACTGTGATTAAATGTGCAGCTCCTGCCTGTCTCCATGGAGACTGATGTTGGCTCAGCAAAAAGTCACCAAGTGCTTTAAAATAATTCCTCTTCGTTTTGAAATTTCAAAGCACTTAACTTGTTTTTGCCTATCAGATGTTATTTTCCCAACTAAAACTGCAGCAGGAAAAGCAACCAAAAGCACTAGTAAAACTACAAAAATATTTTTAAAGCTCATTTCACATGCAGCTGGAAATTAAACACCAAAACATACATTAAAAAAAAGAGAAAGGAATCTCCAAAACTAGAAATCGAGCTGTCACTTGCACAGTCTTCACATTATGTGTATTTGTGCACCAAGTAACTTATATTTAGCTGCAGAAGAATCCTCTTGGGGATGATTCAGTAAAGTATTTTGTGCTTTGGCTTAATTAACTCTTGCCCTTTTTATCTGAAGGCTATTCTTTTTGGGAAGTACCTTTTCTGACACAGCCTTAATTGTCTAGTGTCAGGACAATAACTACAACAGTCCTTAAGCTACAGCATCTTTAAGAATCTCCCTCCTCCATCCACTTTCGGTTTTCCTTTAAGGAAACAGAAGGTAATTCACTACAGCAGACAACAGCAAATTCTATCTTGCACAAAAAGAAACTTGAATTTAAGTTTCCCAAACACACAAACAGTAGCTGAGAATGAGTGCAATTATAAAGCTTTTTTAAAAAGTTCTCCAAATATATGGTGAGTTTAGTGGTAAAAATATTACAGTGTTTACAAAGCATCCACAAATAAACAGGTAAATAATGTTGACAGTCTCAATTTAGCACAGTATTTTTTAAACCTTAAGTGTGGCCATAAACTTGTATTAGCACAAAAGGTTGTTTTTGTACATATATATATATACACACCCAAACACCTCTTTTTAAAGTCTTCAACTTTACCTCAAATAATTTGCACTTCTGTGTTGATAAATATTCCAAAACAATTTCAGCTAATGAACTGACTTTAAAAGCTCTTTGAGATCACACTCTTCAAAAAGCAATTAAAAGAGGTTACACAGGGTTGGTTTGGTATTTTCAGTTTTCAAAGAACAGCTGAGGTTGGCAGGGACCTCTGAGATCACCTTGTCCAGCTCCTGTTCCAGCAGGAGCCATCCAGAACATCCAGGCTCCCCAGGCCCATGCCCACAGAGATTGTGAATATATCTGGGGACAGACAGACCCTCCACAACCTCTCAGGACAACTTGCTCCAGTCTTCAGTGACCCTCACAGTCAGGTAATAATCAGACAGAACCTCCTGTATTTCACTTTGTCCTCCCTGCCTCTTGGACACCACTGGAAAGAGCCCAAGACATGTTTTTTAACCCCTCTTTCAGATATTTGTACCCACTCATGAGGTTCCCTGAGCCTCTTCTGTGAGCTAAGCAGTCCCAGGGCTCTCAGTCATACCATGATGGAATTTTCAGTACTATTTTCCAGTATTCTATTTTTCAAGACATTTACAAACTTAAACTATACCACTACTGAGCCTCATCTTTTTCTTTTTTGACACATATGGAGGAAGAAACTATAACGATCTGCTGGTTTAAATCATCTTTTCCATAAATAGTCAGCTTACACACCCGTTTCTTAAGCACAGGAGTACACAGCACTGTTGGCCTTCTGGAGCTTCTCTGTCTTCATGGAAAATAAAGACAGTTTGTTTCATAAGCACTTAGGATAAATAAAATTAGGAATGGTGGCCACGTTGGCCAAGAGGAAATTTATGGGATGAAAAAATGCCTTTTTTCCTGTTTCTTGTATCACTCCATGAAGAATGTATTTTGATTTGGAGAAAAATTATACTGGTCCATTTTAAAACAATTTTAACATAGACTATAGATCAGGATTTTGCATTATAACTCAAATATGTTCTGAACTATGAGCAATAGGTAATTTGAAACAAAACCAAAGGCTTTTGGTTTTGAACATGAAATAGCACCAAAGCTGACAGAACAGAAGAATTTGTTGGCCTTGAAACCAGCATTATTTGAGACCGTTGAGGGAAAGGTACTCCATATTAATTAATATAATATAAATAATTAAACTGTTTTCTTATAACTTAGGTTACTGACCCCAATAGAAACAAGAAGCCAACAGAGAAAAATGAAGAAACCTCTCCCACCCCCAAACTTCAGCAGTTTAAATAATTCTGATTGCTACTTGATTAGCCTTCTTTGTGATAGAAATGATGCATGTTTTCCTCAGCAAGAAAAGAAGTGAACATGACCTCCTGAAAAAAATGTTTACTGAAATAAATGTTCTAGTTCCAGGCATCAAACCCACCATTTTTAACACTTTGGAAAAAAAAACCCAAAACTCTGCCTCCTCACATTTTTATATATGACATTAATTCATAAATACCAAGATACTAAGGAAATTTTAAGTTGTGAAGATAAACTTAACAGTGATGCAACGGAAGTTTAAGCACCAAGTTTAGAATAATGCCACTAAACTAACCCAAACCACAAATAAAATTATCTCTCTGCCCAATGAGGTAACTACAAGAAAATATCACTTTACTGGCCTGGAATGAACAGGGATAACACAGAGGATGATGAGGACCATTGGGATGAGAACTCACCTAAATTGTGTCGCTTTGTCTTCGCGTGCTCGTGAATATGTTTCTTTGTAAAACAGCCAAAGAAGACACAGTAGAGGCAAGAGTGGAGTCTGTTCAGGTGGGCACCACACATATGACAAATGCACGACTTTGCCTGAAACAGCAAAACAGACAGAGATTGTGAGTGACAGAAACACATCCCCAAGCCCAGATAACCGGGTGCAGCTCTCACGGCCGCCCTTCCCTTTCTCTGGGTGCCTCTGGTGCTCTGCAGCACAGAACAGCAGGGAAAATGTTCTGTCCTCATGTGAAAAAAACACCAGCTGGACACAACACAGAAAACTTTTCCATTTGTCCAACAGATTTCCATGTCCTATCAGGAAGCAGGTCTCATGATTCAGATGAACACCAGAACCCAGGGAAAGCAGCTGCCCAGCAGGGAGGTTAAGTGGTGAAGAGGCAGGAGTTTTGGTGGTGGGACCACAGCAAGAACTCTGCTTTTTCACAGCACCAACTTCATTGATGCACTCAAATGCTGTAACATAACTTGAACATTAAAGTGTGTGAGGGTATGATATTTCATTTTTCTGCTGGAAGATTCTGCCAGATTCCCTCATTAGGTTTTTCTACATTAGTCCACAAAACCGTGGCGCAATATCAAATCCATACCAGCCAGAGTTACAGAAGTTGCCTTTGCAATCCTGAGACTGGCTTTGAACCAGGAGCTGAAAGCAATGGGCTGAACTATTCCCTAAAACTACCCAGAATGGGCAGGTCTGAGGAAAGTTGCCTTAATTCATTGGAAATTAATAAATACACACCCCTGATATGACAGTCTATGATAGCAATACGTTTTAATGAGTGAGGCTTAAGGACCAAAAAAAGTCATTGGAAGGTTAAACAGACTTTTTGACTCAATCATATTTGAAGCACCCTAAGCCAACAGCATCCAAACCCACGTCTTAGTGTTAAACTAAACAACTTCAATAATTTTTTTTAATTTACTCTGTCTAATAAGAGACTTAAGAGAGTTTTGAGAGTAAGTCTTTTGCCCAACCACATCGAAAGTAATTTGGAATTTGACTTCTGACTGGAAGTTACAGACAGGAGAAATTCCTTGCATTAAATTCACTTTTCATCTCAGAACTGTGTTCAGACCTATGTCTAAGGGCAACTGAATTTCTGTAACAGCTGAGAGCTACAAAGAACACTTAGAGGTATGTCTGGTTTTACAGCCTAATCTGAAAATACTATTTCTTTGCTTGTCAACGTAGAAGGATCCTTTTCTCTTCATACTAAAAAAAAATAAAAATTTGGATTACTAAAATTGTAAGATACCATCTAACCCAGGCAGTGCATTTCATCAAAAACAACCCACAAAATTCTTCAGTAATATTTACCCAGTCTGCCATGACTTAAAATTACTGTTGAATAAATGATGCACAATCTTGTTCTCTAGTCTGGCATTTTTCTCTCAGAATACTTTTGGCTTTTTAAAAAAATCATCAAAACAGCTTGCAATATGTTGCACCATGTAATTTATTTTCAAGCTCCTACAAATTAAGACTTAAATTCTGAATCTCACATGTTGTGTATTCAAAGTTATCATAAGTTGTTAGGGGAAAATGTTGAATCGAACTCCACACACCTACAGAAAGAAATATTTTAAAGTTGGGCCAAAAAAAATTCACCACCACCAGCACAATTTCCATCTTTAGAAAAATGCTGCAGAACTGTCAAACTGTTGCCTAACGGCCGCTTGTTGGCTGCAAAAGCTAAATAGGATCAGCCTATCTGTTAAGATTGCTGCTATGACAACAACTCCAGCAACCAGCTATTTTACTGAGCCAGCTAAAAATAAATCTTTTAGCATTAAATGTATTGTAAACACATGACATAACAAGCATGTAAAAGCTGGTCATTTTAGGCTGAAAGGGAGAAAATTCGTACCTTAAAGAGTTTTTATTGCAGTGGAGATTAAGAGATGAAGAATGTATAAGAAATTTAGTGGTAAGTTGAAAGAAAAGTTCAATCATGCCTTGAATGGAAGCTATTTTATCCACATCCTCCTATTTGCTCAGTATAGCTCAAGATGGGTTTTCAAAAGTTGTAAGAAAACAAGGTTAAGAGACAGAATGTGGAAAGAAATCAATATCAAAAACCATAGTGGCTATTCTAAACCAGATTAGCTGTCTCCTTTTCATCTGTCTGTGCTTTTAAACAATTTGCTAAGTTAAAACAAAGCTGCCACCCTCCTACCCCACCCCAAATAATCAAATTACTTTGTTTCATAATACTCCCACCCCTGCTCATATCTCTTGAGGCTACAGTCTAAGATGAAACAGAATACTGCAAATGAGTAATGAGAATCAGTTGGATCCATACAGTCTTCAGCTTGTTTTAAAACTGGATTCAACTTTTTAAAAAAGCAAGTTAGGTCTTGCTTATGATCTGGATACTTCAGAGAACTCAACAAGGATTTCAGCTATCAACCAACCTGTTACTTCTCCTCCAAAATACAGGAACATCCCTTCCTTATCAATGACAAAGGGTTTTCCCCTTCCTTCACACCCTCTCCCAGTATTATGCTGCTCCCTCCTCATTTTATTCTGCTCCCTTCCTGCTTCTCTCCTGTATTATCCTCACCCTCAAGTTCCCCACTCTCTTTCACCCCCATACAAAATCCCTTGTCCTCACATCCACAGCCAATCTTCCTTCAATCCATACCAAACCTCTGTGTGTCCCCCTTTTGCTCAGATATTCCAACAAACCACACAAAGAAACCAGAAGAGACCTTGAATCTCCTTCTGGAAGATTATAATCAGTTTTTTAAATGATAGAAAAGAATGGTCCTGCACAATATAAATATGTGTGTATGCACATACAGAGAGTTACTGATAGTTCTGACAGCATCTCAAATCCCTCTGCAGTGTTTCACCCTCTACTGATGTCCTGTATTGCTGCCAGGGCTGGGGTAACTCACAGGTCCAGACCCCAGGATGGTTTTGTACCCTCTATAGAGGAGGTTTAGGCCAGCAAAAGAAGGTGCAAACATCAGTACATGACACACGCACAGGAGAACTGGCTGTGATCACCTGTAAGACAAGTCAAGAGTGCACCTCTAAAACACTGCTCTCAATGCTCATGATACAAAATGAGTTTAAAAAGAAAGAAGCAGGCATCACTAAGTCAAAACCTAGAGTGCTGACACTCCAAATCTTCCCAAATTGTCAGAACAGCTTATTACTAGTTTACCATCAAACCATCAGAACAGCAGTGGAGAAAGTGAACACATCCACTGAGGTTCTGCCCTTGCACTTCTCAGTCCGACAGCTCCCGCTCCTGGCTCTGCTGTCCTGGGCCAGCTCAGGCTCCACCTAAAGCAAGAAGGTCACACAGGGCAGGAGCATCAGTCCCTGTGTGACCCACAAACCTGTTTCAACTTCATGTGATACTGGCTCCTCAAATCAACCCATGGCAATGGAAATGGAAATAAACTATCCCTACAAAGCCAATAGTGCAGGAAAATCAAGAAGGATCCAAGAGCTATCACAAACTCTCCTTCTGTATTTGCAGCTATTTCAGAAATAGCTTTAGAAGTACAACTTCTATTTAACTGTATTTGATAAGAGGAAAACATCTTTTTATAAGTTTTCCACTGAGGTACTTAGGAGTCTTGCCTCTTATGCTCACACTAAATATATCAAAGCACTTTCAGAACAGAGAGGTTTTTCACTAGAAGCTTATAAGCCAAAGACCTCCTACCTTTCACAGTCTGCAAAACATATCCACCACAAAGGTACAGGGGAAAAGATGATTGAGGTAATACTAACAAGACAGTGGGAGGCTTGGGAGGTTAAAAGATCACAAGGAAGGTGTTGTCACACACAAGTAACTCAAAGAAGGATATTCTTAAGGCAAACTTAAAGCAAACACCATTTATGGATGCCTGCAATGCTGGATCAGGTACAAATTTGTAGCGTTAGGAAAGTAAAAGCTTCCCAAACCAAATATATTTCCCCATCTTTTAAAGTAAGTCTTTTGTGTAAAACACATATAGTGTTTGGACACATCAGAAAGGAAGAGAAAGTATTTAAATTTCTAACATGTTATGATCATTACTGGAAGTTTTTTGTGGGTACACTTAATTTTCCAGTCCAAACCTTCTTCAGAAACAACTTTATTCTCAGTCTGCTGAGAACAGTCTCAGATTAAGTTGCTGGGCAGGTCTACATATGCCTACCTAGAGAATACATGTGGGAAATTCTCCATGCCTAAGTTTACCACCATAACCTGCTTTGTTCCCCAGAAGCAGTGTTTGTGCTCCAGAAGTGTTACCTCAGCTCTGCCAAACTATTCCTTACAAGGTTGTGCTTCAGAGAATTTGAAAAAAGGTGAAAGCAGCACTTGTGCAGAGCCTTAGGAATCTGTGACAGTTCCTGCAAAAAAACTCTGCTTTTTTGAATTCTTAATCCTTTGCAGACATATGAACAAAAGTGAAGAGACTGATTAAAGGTTTGCAGTGTTCATTACCTTAACAGCAGAACAGGGGAAAGAAGAAAAAACAAACCCAAACCAAAAAAGTCAGAGACCTTAGACTACATTTTTTTTTTATATGAAGTGCAAATACCATCACTGGGCCACATATCAAGACACTGAAGCAAAATTTAAACATTTCCTCACATATTCAGTGTTCCAGGCCTTAATATTCACATTTTAGGAACAGTCAATCCTCTCCGGGAATTTTTGCCTATTCTATTCCCCTCGCTATGTTTAGATCACAGCCTAGACACAAGAGTTTTATTTTTATTCTTATTCATTCATCTTGCAACCAATTCTCTTCCAGATCTAAAGCAACCACAGCAGCTCATGTTGAGTGATGAACAGTGTGCTTCCCTTGGCCTATTTTTTGAAAGGAAATAAGGACAGATAATAACAAAAGGCCATGAAACCAACCACTGCTTCTCTCCTTGCTGAAGATGGAGACCCTATGGCTATTCCAAGAGTGGTGTTTCTTCTGCCCTGTGGGAGGACAGAGCCAGTATTAAAACACAGCCCAGAGCATTTATTACTCTCGAGTACTCTGCACCTCAAGAGTAACAAAAATGGGTCAAATCTGTCTTACAACAATTCTGTCACTCCTTAGTCTTTATTTACTCCCAGACTCCCTGTGCTGTGTTCCTGACACCAGTCTGTCACAAATCCATCAGCCGCCAGTACAGGGGCTGGGACATGTCAGAAATTTAAGTAATTAAAACTTCAAAGCCATGTTCTTAGAGTTGAAGAGACAAAAAGAGGGAATTGATTCTACAGTTCTCCATGATATGGCATATAAATCACTCCTCCACATGCTGATAGGATGATTCAGTTACTCTGAGTCAGTGCACTGCTCTGACACATCAGCTTTAAATAATTAAAAACCCAAGTATTGTTCACTCACTTCCTGCAACCAAGTCTTAATTATGATATTGTCCAATTAGAAATGTCAATTTTGTCTTTAAAAGAACATCCCACCAATATTGTAAATTTTATTTTCAAACCCACTGAGGTGAGGGGTACCCATAAATGTTTTATTTGTACAAGTAAAACTGTGTACTAGTTACAGAATTTTTGAGTTTTGTAAGTGCTCAGAAAATCACAGGTAACTTCATAAATTAGGTTATTCTAAACATTTGTTTAGATAGCAGCAGAACCAAAAAAAAAAAAAAAAAAGGCAGAGAGGAGATGTCTACACAGCTCTCCCAGACTGAACAGGACACTTGGCTCTGACCATCTGCTTGAAGTTTGAAGACAACAGTATCACAATTTATAATTAAAGATGAAATAGCCTAAGCTGTTAAATAACATCACAGTTCTCAAATGGAGTGTAAATAAAAATATACCATTATGACCATGTGAGCAGCTTGCTGCTGATTCCAGTGAGTCCTACTTCTGCCTGTAACTGAAAAAACTGTGGAAGAGAAAAAGGAAAGCACTGAACATGCTAGAAAGTAACTTGAAGAAACTTTCTACCCTTTCATCTGATAGGGATTACATGCATGGACAATACTCAAAATACAAGACATATTTCCGAATTCACCCTGAAATGAAGACACATTGTTAAAAGAGAACCATGTTGTAGCCAAAGTCTATCCAAGTTACAAAAACATGACTTTGGTTCAAAGGCTCTCATGAAGAGAACACTGCAAATCAACCTACAACTACGTAACTCAGATGAAATTAATAATTATGTCTGGGGGCACAACAGAGAACTGAGTAGGTATCATTAATTCTACATACAGATTTTTCTCCTGCTGTCCTTATTCTGGATGATGTGTCGTTTCAAGAGATGGATATTGAATATCTCTGTAGTTTTTTTAACTTTTCCCATTTTTTATTTTACACAAAATTCTGCAACAGGTTCAAGGCTGAAATGAAACTTGGGAGGAAGGGAGGAGTTGTGCGATTTAAAAGACAGCATGAGCTAGACAAAAAAATAGGAGGATGCTCTAAAAATGTAATCCTGCTTTTCCTGTACATAGTCACAGTAGTAAAAAGTTCTATTTCAACAAGAACAAAGCAATTCTCTGGAATTCAAATGACTATGCTGAAATTGCTTCTTTGCTTCTCCTTTGGTAGGTGCTCATCCACTCCACCAGCATTTACAAACCTAAATGATTTCTCAAGTACTCCATAAAAGATGCAGTTAAGAGCCTATTGTGTTTTTAAACCATTTAAATAATGGACCTTATTCAAATTAAAACACATGTCCTTCTGTAGTAAGATTCTTTTAGCAGTGGGAAATCTATTTGCCTTGTGAAAACACATAAGCTTCTTCAGGTTCAAATGCATGGTTCTTTCCCTGGAAATACACATTGCATGGATACATTCTGTGTGTTGATTTTTATCTATTTCCTGCAATGCACCACTGCAGCAGCAAATTCCACATGAGAACAAGGGGCTCGCCAAGACCGCAGCAGTGTGTGCTCAGATGGAGTGCAAAATCTATTCCTCTCCCTCACCATTCCCCCACGTCAGCAAATCGTGGAAATGTTTTTAAATGTCCTATTAGGTAATGTATCGATCTCTTCTGTGGGCACGTGACTGGGGAAGCAATTCAAGGAATAAGCTCAACAGCCAAACCTGCCTGATGCTATGCAGAGTCTTATTAAAGCCTGCCCAGGCTGCAGAGATTACATTTTGCCCTGTGTAAAACTAAGAAATGGGATACTTCCTGTGAAAACAGGAAGGCTCTTGGGAAGTTTGCTACAGTACTTGGATGGAAATACTCTAGATAGCATCCTTTCAGTAAGGAAAGAAAAAAGAAACTTGAGGATACATAGGATCAGAGCCTTAAAAACTCCTACAGGCTCATTTGGAAAAGTACACATATTCTAGCTATCTTTTCTTTATCTATTATAAAACTGCCATAAAAATATAGGCACTTAATTAGTCCAGATCAAAGTCAAAGCAATTCTGCTGGTAGGAAAGATGGATGGGATGATGCTAAAGCACAGATTCTCCATGGTGTGACTTATTTGTGGGACAAATACAGCAAAAAAAAAAAAATGAACAGTAGAAAATGAGCAGCAGTAGAATGACAGACAGCATTTATTAGTGACTGACTGACCTTAAAGATCCCTTCCAACCCAAACAGCTCTGATTTTAAAATCCCCAATGCCACACTGAATGGCGCACATCCATTGTTGATTTGTCAAGACTTGAGTTCTAATATATGACATATATATGAAATTAGAAATTCTGCTTGTCTAGTTCCACTTATGATTTTAAAGCAGTCAGCATCTGAGTATTTATGTTCAGGAATACTTCAAACCAATCTGCACATTACTGCTGAGGAACAGCCAAAGAATGAAAGCAAATTCTCAATGTGCTTGCACAGAATATGTTTGATATCCAGTAAGCTGAAGCTTACTGTTTCCTCACGCCTCAATACAAAACAAATCAATAATTCATGTTACTAGAGCTAAATAAGAGGTCTTTCATTCACTACTAAACTTTTATGCAAATTTGCAAGCCTAAAGTTACAGAGATAAGACAGAGGTAGTCAGAATTGCAATTCACCCTTTAGCAGACAAGATTTAGACAGATGGATATTCTGAACTCTACAGACAAGCAGGTCAGCATAGAAAAAACATTATTAAAGCAATATGAGCATAAAATATGTTCTGGAAGAGAAAAGGAGCTTAGATTTCTCACATTAAAACTGGTAAGATGAATGAAAGTATCTTCAGAAAAAAACAGCTGGGAAAGCAGCATTCTCATGACAGGGATTTACTCCTTTATTCATTTAAAGAGTTAGCAAATTGCTGCAGTCCCACAATAATATAATAAACATTAATCACAAGGTATGTAGGAAGGTGGGCGATAGATTCTTAGCAAAGATCTTCTGTCTTTTTCCACAGAGTGTACAGCCAACTATGTTCTAACACTTTGTGATGTATTTAGAACATTAACTTGTTTTGCAAAATATGTGCATTTTACCCTCCTCCCAAAGGAATTCATTGGGAGGAAGGTGCTGATAAACTGTGACTGCCTCTCGAGATCAGGGCACAGGGAATTCTACATCCTGTGGTTAAGGAGGGCTTGGGGAAGGGGTGCTTCCTACACAGGGAAGTTCAGAATCACATATATGGAACCAAGAAGCAACAAAAATGTCATCCAGTGTGCCCCATTGGTATCAGGACTGTTAAGACACCACTTGGTTATTATGTATTTTAACAAGGTTTCAGTTATAGGAAGAGTGTAGGATGACAACCTCACAGAAGCAAGTTCTGGGTTCTTTCCTCACTGCAGTTTGTTGACTACATCTGAAGAGATCTTCTCTGATTTTTTTAGCTACCAATATCCACACACTCAACAACACTTTGTTTGTTTGTTTTCTTAATGTACCAATCATGAGTATTAAGTAAAAATCCATATATTTTCTTCTCACAGCTGCCTGTAGGCCATTAATAGATTAGTTATACATTAGTGCCACTGCTTAGTTCAGGCGACCTAAACTGACAAATTTCTGAATTGAGATTTTTAAAATGGAGCAGTCAGAAATTCATCCTGATAGTTTGATTAGTCTCTTCAGTAAATTACCAAAAGGAGTGCTACTAAGGAAAAAAAAAAGTGTGTTTTTCTCTTAAATCACATGAAAAACTCTACTTTTTTTTAATAGTGCAAATGCAATTACCTGTGTCTTTTTGAGGTGTCATCCTCAGTAAATCTGACTCCAAGAAACTTACTATGATTCTGATCAGTCACAGTTTAATAAACATGAGGCAAACTTGTAAGTGAATGGAGTTGACATCCAGGCCCTAAATCTGTCCACTGACATTTGTGTAAAGAAAAAAAAAAGAGGTCTAGAGCTTCACTGCGATGCAATTCTTCAAAAAGCAGCAAAAAGAACCAGCAAAGAGATTCAAACCTTCCTTGGACCCAGCTCACACAGCTGCCTGCAAGGACCAAGAGAATATTTGTGTGCAGGTCAGATGCCACTCACCCTCACAGCAACAGAAGTTCCTGCTCATAGCAGCTCTGAGCAATGTGAATTCACTAGAAGAAAAAAATCTGCCCTTATTTCTGTGAATAAATATCCAAATGGGGTTACAGAGATATTTTGTTGGTGGTGGTTTTATTATTGTTGTTATGGGTTTGGTTTTTCTTTCATTTAATTTCCAAGCAGCTGCTGCATCATATTAAAAAAGCTCCACTGAAACTAACAGCCAAGCAGGAATTGGCCAGAGCTTTGTATATTTGACTAGCACTATATGAAAAATGTTCATATTCAGCACAAAGTCAGAACAAAAACATTATTTTCCACAAATTCATGAAGAACAAACTTGCACAACAATTCCAGTGTCACTGTTGTAGACTTGTAAACAATGATTCACGAGTATTTTGAAACAGACTTTCTATTTCATGTTTCACCTTCCAGCATTTCTTCTGTTCATTCATAATTTGGATCAAATTGGAAAGATTTGGCTGAATTTCAGAGTGTTTGAACACTTTTTATCAACTCAAGGTAGCTGCAAGACTGCAGCAACCCTGAAAGTTAACCCATCAGGAGACTCCAGCAAAGTGCTACATGTTGATGACACTCATCATCACCTACAGCAAAAGAAACCAAGATTTGACAAGAACATTTTGTGCTGACCAGCCAGGCCCCACTCTCTTCACTCATCTTCTGTATTTATGAGAGGAAGTGCTAAACCCTTAACTCAACATAGACATTCCCTCCAACAAAGGCTGATCCCTTTCAGCTTAGCCCCATTCACATCCCACCAGTATTATTTCCACATCTTCCTTTTTAGTAGGCTGCTTGGTTACATAATGCTGCCGATTGAAAGCAAAAATTAGTAGATTATAGTGTTGAGTTTCATTTATGGACATTGTGCTTGGTTTGTCATTTAATGTAAAAAGTGTTAGTTTCATTTAAAGCATGGCTTTAAAAATTAGTTAAGACAAAACAAATGCAGACTGCAGCAGCCAGCTGGGCTCAGTGGCTAGGAAAGCTTATTAGGCAAAGCACATGCTTTTAACTAGAACACACCTCTGCATTCCAAAAAGAAATCCCAGCAGGACAGAAAGCTTTCGCAACACCAGGATAAGAAAAGCATGCAGAAAAACTCCCAGGCTGTTAATTACAGTGAAAGTCTATTTCATAATATCAACAGCAGAGCTTTCTCCCTATTTTCCTTTCTCTTTAAAGGATGGAATAAATCAAACCCAAGGTACCTCTACTTTTTGCCATTTGACTTGCCATGTTTTACAAAGAAGCCTGTCTCACCTACCCTCTGCTGCTCTGAAGGAAGGGGTTGGAAGAGCTGCAGAAGAAAGGGTCAAAACACAATTAAAAAGTACAGGAACTAAACCAAGCCTTCCTTCCTTGATGTAAAGCATGAAAACAATGTGGGCATTAGACAACTTGTCTGTGTAAATACCAGTTTCTTTTAGGTTGCATGAAATTCTAAAGCTTCTATTAAAATATGAAAGATGGAAATGGAAGATATTTCAGTTGAAGTGCTACCCAGTCCTGGTGAGATAAAAATCCATCTGCCTTTATGCTACCAAATATATCAAATCCTGTGTAGTCAGGAGTATGTGAAAAGTACAAAAAAAAACCCAAAAAACCCAAACCAAATAAACCAGAAACTAGAACAACTCCTTAATGCTGTACCCCATAAAAGACTCATCTTACTGAGCAACTGGGGAGTTCCAAGAACTGTGTCTGATAGCCAGCTCCAAGCAGTTGTTAGTGATCTTTCAAAAGGGACACAGCTTTAACCCTAAATAATTGAAAATCTGAACTTTAAAAAAATTGTAAAATTATTTGAGCTCCTGAAACTGTTCAGAGTTCTGCAGAACAGGAACCGTCAAGACAGAACACTTTAGACATGATGCCACCTCTTCATTCCACAGTGCATTTTTCTGACAGTACTTCAGAACTCATAATACGCACATTGCCTCACATTCACAAAATGCTCTTTAAACCAGAATACGAAAACTCAAGTTACAATACAGCAAAGCAAAATGTTTAAAGATGTCAAAGAATATCTTGAAACTACATCCAAACCAAAAATGCTTATAAAGCTTAGCGACAAAGACCGGATTTTAAAAAGAAACACGAATGGGTTCACCTTCAGCAGGTTTAACTCCTGTCCTTACACGAGCCAGGTCAATGAAGTGTTCAAGTACAAACCTTTCACCTTCCAGGTGCTCTACAAGCCCCTATGTCTGTGTCCTGTAAGCAAGAAAAAGTAACATGCTACATAATACAGAACATTTCCCACTTCTTTTTTTGTGAGGACATTAAGGTTTCTGTTAGAGACTTAATTTTGTCCACTGCCAGAGAACTAGAACAGTACTTGGATGCAAAAGACAATTTGCCTGTCAAAGTTGATAAATTAAACCAGTTATTCTTTCATTAATCACACAAATTAAAGATGCAGAGAAAAGATTCTCTAAGAGAGGGGAGATTTTTCAGAAACTTTACAGGCAAGTTCAAGTGGTTTCCATCAGTCCTGCAAATCCATTCCCTGGCATTTCTTCCTTAGTAATGAAATAATTGAAATTAACGTGCCAAAAGACTTAATGAGAGCAGGGTTTCCTGACATCCAATTTCAGATAATGAAGTGATGGTTACTAATGGGGGAAACAGGGGGACAGTGATATCTACACGTTTAACCCAAAATCTGCATTAGGACTTTCCAGTTCACCATTCCCAGGTAAAACTCATGGAGAAAGGACTTATCAGATCTATTAATATTCCACATGACCCTCTGAACAAGTGTTTGCACAGCAAATTCATCACCGCAGTTCTGCTAGAGACAAGTCAACTGACAACACTAAAAACCAACAAGGAGAAAAAAATCCACATAGTGGACATGTCAGGAATACTATAAAGAAAGAGGGAAAATAGAACTCCAGTCAATGTGACAACTTATATCAAAATTGTTTCAGCCTACTTAGTTCCCTTTTCTTCACTGGCTCTTGGGAAACTGCATTTTGGAAAGAATTAATCTTCCTTCTCAAATGAAAATACAATTTATGTACATATATACACACACGTACGTATGATGCGTTAAAAAGTGTAACCATTCTACTTGGAAGAAAGAAAAGAGAATTTGAGTCTTAATTTCCTGCAAAAATGGTTTCAGAATGCAATTTATATACTCTTAACATTCAGCAAACTCCAAGCACCAGGAACACACTTCAATTTCAATTAAAAATAATACTTTTAACACAAGAATTGTCTGTATAATGGGAAAATACATGGGTTTTTTGTAGAAGCTTTCATCTATTTACATCTACTTATATTAATGCCATGGATATTCAATAGTTCAGATTGCATCCTTGGACAGAAGCAGATTCTGTAAGAGACAAGAGACCTTTAAGAAGAGAAAAATGCAGAAGGAGAAATTGTAAGCCATCATTGGAACACATGCACCTGACAAATTAGGAGCACGTGGCATTTCAGGAATAACAGTGCCTGCAAAAGATGCTTAAAAGAATTCAGTCTGTTTATGCATTCCAGGTGATTGCCAGCAACTCCTCACGCACGTGGCACTGATTCATTCAGACACGACAGTCAGAACTACAGTTCTGTCACATTTGTCAAGCAGAAAAAAGACATAACTTAGATTCTACCTGACTATAGCAAATAATGAGCCCACAGCACGTCCATTAACACTAATAATTAAGATAAGTAGTGTTTCATTTAGCAAAAGGGCATCTGTACAGCAAAGCTGCAGACAGCTTCAGAAAAAGAATTACTCAGATATCATTTAGAGCTTATTTTATCAGAAGAGTATGAGGGTACTTGGCACACATGCACTTTTGTGCAAAGCAGAGCACAGAAAACTTCAGTTGTATAAATATAATAATCATGTGATTTAAATAACTTCTCTGGAAAACAAAAATCATGTATCTGAAGAGTCCCAACTAGAAAAAAAGACACTAATGAAAACTGGAACACACATAGGTGAAACAAATTGCTCTTTAACTCCTATCACAAACTGAATTCATCTTCTAATCAGAGAATAAGACAACAAACACCAACAGCCAAACATATCCAAAGAAATTACAAAAAAGGATAAAGGCAAAAAACATCATGCATATGGTCTAGCTCTGCTGTTCTGACAAAACACAGCAGACCTTGAAGCCTCTTTAATTGATCGTTAAATTAGTGACCCCAAGGCTTGAAACTGCAGAGAAAGAACAGATTCTGCTCTATATGGATACCACACACCTTGAAGCATCTCCTATTACCATTCTCCACTTTTCCTGCCCAAGGTTAAGCAAATTACCAGTGACTATATTCATGTGGGTTTTTAACATATATAAACACACCAAAAAACCCTAATTAAACTTTTAAGGAAAAATCCCCTGCAATGGTTTCATGCATTGAGATGAAGGATCAAAACCTCAAAATTCAAACTGAGATTTTCAAAAGTTAACATCTGGAAATGCATTTATATAGGAAAAAAAAAACAAAACAAAACCAAACCCTGAGCTCCACCCAACAACAACATCACAAAAAAGAAATAAGTAGAGTGCTCTTACAAGATTCTAAATACCAAAACACATTTTCTCATCATACATTCTAGTCTCTCATGATATGAGATGAAGTTTAATAGAAGCCTGTCATAAGACACAGGGATTGAAAGAAAAATTTTATAACCACTTACAAAAATTATTTGCCTTTTTAGTAAAACAATAGATGAAGTCATAGTATTATTAACTCTGATATAACAGAGCAGTGACTGTTCAGTGCACCAGAACTCAGTCACTGAATGCAGACTGATTGGAACAACCTGAGGAACATTTTTCTTCTTTTATGATTAAGACAATACCATGGAGAAGGGGAAAACTTTACCACAAGTAACTACTAATCCAGCCTTTGCATGCATTTTTTGACTTTTTAAAATAATTACCTACAAAATACCTACATATAAAACACCAAATCAATGTGAGACTGCCTGATAGGTGAGACAAAACAGTGCAGAAAGTTTAATGAACCACAGGCTTAAGAAAGAACAAACCACGGACTTCAAACACAGACTGCTGGAAAAACTAATAAAATTAATGCTTTGTTTGTTGAACATACATGAATTACAATTACAGTTTTATTGCTCTGTATTTGTTCAAATATACCCCAGTGTTCCTTTACACAAATCTACGCTTCAAAAAAATCAATAGAGTAATTAGAAACACTGTAGAGAATTAGTGCATTGAGTAAAATTTCCATAATTTCTCCTAAGATATGATTAACAGACATTAGATACCATGAGCAGTGCTTTTGAGGGACTTAAAGATATACTCATTTGGTTCTTCAGTTGAAGAAAAGAGTTCTCATTTCCAACTGGCTTCCCATCAGCCAATATGCTACTTCAAGACTCTCCAAGAAAAAGGAGTATTGGTACAATCAAGAAATCTTACATGCTGCTACAGCACCAAGTGAAAGGGTTTTGGGTTTCAGACTGATAGAAAGTTTCTTTGTTATGCGGTTTTAAATTTGAATTTCAATATATGCATTAAAAGAAGGGACAAAAAAGCAAGAAGGTCCATCCACAGGAAAGAGCTGTAACTTCCCTCTGAGCTGAGTCTACACTGTAATCTCTGCTGACTTCACAATGTCCTTCAGGGAAATCAAACTTGGCCAACAGTGTCTGTGCCAAGTCCTCATGTTAACAATTGTGTTCAGAACACATTGCTGGGATGGGCAGAATCAGCTGTACCACCAAACACCACCTTGACAGAATCAGCCTGAAATCCCATTTCTTCCTTAAGGTCTGGAGGGATCATTACACTTGAACAGAACTCTGGGTTGTTCTACCTCACTCAAGTAGGCAGTTATTAGGGAATTCCCTGCTATGTTCTCACTTTTCAGGGGTTTCCCCAATAACTTAACATATTAAAGAAACTCTTCCCTCATCATCTCCCCACCCAAACCAAAGAGGCTTTGCCTCCAACTCTTCCACTTTCCCTCACTTTGTATGAGATGTACAAGGTTTCCATCTCTCATTATTTCCCATGTAGTTACTTTCTATACAGAAACTGAAAGCTTTTTTGTTGTTAGAAGGTAATTATTTCTATCAAGCTGAAGACAGAATTACAGAGCAGCCAAATAAGCCAATGTTCTGACAGCAGCAAAGGTTCTGTGGGTCCTGCCTTCCCTCCTCAATTTCAGTTTTCTCCCCAAATGAACGTGGAAACGCTCAGCTGGAATCCACAGCTTCCCCCTAAACAGGGAATCCATCTGATGCAATCTCACGAGTTACCACATTGCATTCCAACAGGAAAACATCATCACAAGGTAGGACTCCACAAGCTCTGCCCCAAAGCTGTAAATGACTGAAGTCTGAAATCAATCAGTTCAAGCAAACAGATCAACTTAGCACTTCTTGTCTCCCAACTGAGTAACTGAATTTGAGAGGAGGGAACAGCTGGACTTGAAGATCTCATACTGCAGTCTCACAGGGAAAGAGGGAAGTAATGTATTTATCATTTGTTTTCCTCGTTCTCCATATCACACAAACCTTAACAGTTTTCAGAAACTTTTAATTATTTATTGCCCTGATCATACTAACAAATCATCTTTGGCAGATTAGACACATTTTTGCACATTCTTCCATGGATCTAGCCTATCCCAGCTTCCAAAACTCAGACAGACTCACCAACACTTAGGGAAAACATTAGCTGATACACAGCAGCTCATCAAAGCTCCAAATCCCTCACCAAAGATAACAGAGCAGCAGACATTTGTGTGTGCTTGGCATTGCTAAAAAGAAAAAAAAAAAAAAAAAAGAAGACAATGTATTTGCTATTAAAAATAACCACAGTGCAATCTGAATGTTGGTAAGAACAGAGAATTCATCTGTCAATTTGTTCTAAACAAATTCCTGTTCCTGCACGGAAATGGTACCAGGAAAAAATTCAACATCCATAATGCACAGATTGAGCCTCAATCCATCATTTGGATGTGGCAGTGGAGGCCAGCCACAGAACAGGGAACTCAACCCTTCTCCCCTCAGCTCCCCAGAGCTGCACAGGCAACCCCAGCAACAGGAACTGTCAGGGCTCTTAAAGCCCCTGTACGTGGCAAAATGAAAGGCTGAAACACAAACCACAACACTGGGGATAGGGTGGGGTAAGGGGAAACACGGGAATAAGGGAGAAAGTGAATTATAAAGTCTTTTATCTGAACAAAAGCCAGAACTTCCTTGGTATATTGCACTTGAAAAACCAGTAAAGAGCTTGAAGCAAAACCAAGGGATTCTTCAGGAGAGTATTACAATTGCAAATCACCAGTAATCTCACATAGATTAGAGCAAAAATATTCCATGAGAGCCAGTACAGATTTCTAGTCCTGATCTCTTGCTTTGTCTCCATAGTTATAAACATGGTTGGTGTTTTGGGGACAAATACATGGCCTTTTGCTTTACTGCAGGATTAAAAAAAGCATTTGAGAGCATTGAGGCCTCAGGCCTTCTTAGAGTACCTTAAATTGCTGAAAAGCTCTCCCTGCTAAGCAAAGAGGTGATTTGTTCAGGTCTAAAAGAAACCCTTCCTAGTTCTGATTTTCAGGGCAGTGTTTCCTGTGATCTGGAAGTGCAAAGAATTGAGGCACAAGGAATGAAAAGCAGGGGAGCGCTGCATGACACACAATGTGTGGATAATAATAAACTCTAACACTGCATTTTTACCTGAATTTTGTCCTATGGGAATGTGTTGATGATAATGTAACTTCTATGGCACTTTCTCTTAAAATACAAGAGAGGATAAAATTATTGGTGACATAATGCCCAGCCACTGGATAAGATTTATGCTGGAAATACACTGGGAAAAGTGTATTTCTGTCTAACTAAACAGTCATAAATCTCACCTCCCTAGTAATCAGACCCCACCATGCCCAAAATGTAATGGATACCTTGTAAAAAAAATCTATGCAACTTGCATTTTTCTACAGCATGTATGTAAGAACAAATGTTAAGTTGTTATGGGGAATTCAGATGCTGTACCAAAAACCCACTTATTTTCCTCTTCAGGGCTCTGCATCTCAGATATAACTAAACCAAACATCATCTTTAGGCCAGTGCCAATATACAATGATATGCAGAGTTCACAAAGGTTCTCCTCCTTTTGGAAGATCCTAAGGATACAGATGGCAGAGGCTTCAGCTCTTCAGAATTGAGCCAACCTAGTCACTAGCTCTTAAAGAAAACACAGAATTTCCACAGCAGCCAACTACGGCAGAGAACACAACTGAAACAGCAAGGGAGACACTGATAATTTCCTTTTTAAATTCCCCTCATCCTACCTTAAAAGCTTTCCATCCTTTTTATCCTGAACACAAACCAGAACTTCACTACAAGAAAAAACAGAAAAATTAGCCACAATCAGAAGTTCATCCACATCTTCACTAGTGTTACACAGGAATGTGTTTCAGTATATAATAGTTTTTCCTCCCTGAAGTCAGAACAGCCATAAAAAGGGGGGAGGGGAGGTTGATTGCACGAGTTCTGCAGCATCTGGCTATGCAATAAGACTCTTGAAATAATTTTCTCTAGTGTAGCATATAGCCAACAAATCTGGCAAGAAGCAACTTTCAGCATGTGTTGCTGTGACAGCAATGAATTATCACCCCAGTCTGCAGCAAGATTAACACTTACAACCTTGGCATGAGGAACAGTCTGCTCAGACTCTGTGTCAGGAGTAGTGCTCCATGCTTAGGCTTGAAAGGGTGGGCTCACGTTAAAAAATTAGGAGCACAGAAATGTAGGTATTTGTCTAAACTGTAAACAAACAGATAATTTCTAGGGAAAAAGGCAGAGAAGTAGGAACACGAAGGAAAAGTCATGGTATGGAAGAAAAAAGAAAAAAGTAGCCATTGAAAACAAGGTACTGTCAGTCACAGAGGATGTGCTCCAAAGAAGAGACACAGAATAAAAATTGGGAAACAATGCACCAGATTCCTCCTGCTTAACACAAAACCACTGAAACATCCAATCAAACCAATTTGATATGAAATAAGTGGCTCTGAAAGCTTGGTGTGATGACTGAGTCAAACTCAGGACATTACAAAGTTGGTCAGTCTTGTGTGCTCTGCAGCAGAACTCACCGTAACTTGTGAGTTAAGGGCAGGTTCAAAACCAGCTTTGGCCTCACTGGAAGGTTGGAGAAGAAATTACATCAAAAACCATCTCTGCAAAGAAGACAACTCCTGGTCATCCACTCCACTTTTCCAGCTAACTGATCACAGAGAGAAGAAACCTGGGACCAAAGCTCCTTACCACAAGTTCTTAAACCAGAAACTGCAAAAGTAATGAAGGACACAAAGCTGAAGAAAACATAGTGGAATCTCTTTCCTACTTGAATACTAACCACACTCAGACCTTCTGCTCTGTAGAATTGATAGGACTATAAAGCATGACTTCTGCTCTTTGATTTGGTTTGCTATATTTTTTTCAGTAAACAGTTTGGAGATTCCACCATCATTGATTTCAGTTCTAATGGAACTTTGCTTCATGAACCAGAAGAAAAGTACATTAATGCTGTTAAGGGTTGATTTCACATATTATGTGTTCTACTTTCAAGACCTTAACTTGAAGGAAATACTTTAAGAAGTTAAGCAGTGCAAGTTGAAACATATGAATTGGTGAGGTTAAGGGATTCAGCACTGAGGAAAAGCAGGACAAAAGGATTTAATGTCTTGAAAGAAAACTAATTCACTATTAGTAGTAGCTGTATATAAAAGTATTTAAATTGATAGGAACAGTCTTGCAGGCATCACACTTGGCAAGGATTTACATAGAACACAGCTTTCTGCTTGAGAAATGGAAAATTTCACAATTTTTCTTGAAAAGCTTTATTTCAGATACCTCTAGGTAGATATAACACACCTGCAAAAGAAAGAATTAAGAGAACAGTATATGTTGAGAATTTTGTAAGGAAGCTATCTATTACAAGTCCTTTACAACCTTGCTTGGAAATTACCTCCAAATCCCCTTGATTTGAAGTTTCACCAAGTAAAATGGTAACAAAAATATTGTGTAGCAATGAAGAGCACACACTGAGTAGAAACAGTTCCTGCAACTGAAGGTCACTTTGAAAAAATCTACTTTGTAAAGAAATCAGGGAAATGCATCTAAAGCCTTTAAATTATTTCTCACCATACATTTCCTCCCACTGCTTCATTACTTCAAGCTGGTGCGTCCTTCAGGATAGACTCAGCCTTAAATCACTTGCCTTGCAAATACCAGCCTGAACAATCACTCCCAAACCGTGTAAGAGATAACAGAAACACCATCGTTCTGTCTTCAAGAGCAGAGATAAATACTATTTAGGCTGGAATATGGTAACTACCACTTTCTGTGATCCATTCTCCTTGTAGTTCACTCCTCTAGAATCATCAGGGCAAGGGAGTTACAAGGCACATCCTTCCTTCCCTATTCCCACTCATATCCAACAGTTCTGGAGACTGCCAGGGAGAATTGACTCAAAATATATTGTTCTTCCAATAATCCAAGTTGAGTTTATTACCTTATTTAAATCAGACAGTTGAAATATCTGCCCAAAATAGTCTCATGTGCCTCAGCTCAGGGGAGTTTTCAGCTGCAATTCTGCATGGTGGGTTATACAAACTACCTGTGCAGCAAATGCCACCACAGTAAAATCCAGGCTTGGCAGCTATTTTGGGCTGCTGGATTAGAAGTGTGAGCTGCATTAATGGGTCAATAAGAACAAAGCCCTCTGGGTCAAGAGAGTGAAGAAACACTGGGTAGGTTGGTCTATCTCAGCTCCTCTACAAAACAAATCTGTTTGAGCAGCCACCAGGGAATTGGATTCTTCGAAGGGTTTCACCCATTTATTGTCCTCATCTCCACAAAATGGGAATATTCAAACATACGGGTTTTGTGGGGTACATCTTGTACAGATGAGGTTATGCTACACTGAGGTTGTTCTGGACTACACAAAAAGCAACAGGGCTGAATACAATGCAGTAACATCAATAACCAATTTCAACGGTACTCTAAGAAATAGATTTTTTTCAGTAAAAACTATAAAGCAAACATTAGGCAAATGAAGGGATTAAAACTTCTGTTTTTATTTTTGAGCATATCTGAAGTTGTCATTTTAGACAGTGGAATGGAGGGATTGGGGTTTTGTTTCATTTTAATGAAAAAATAAAAATGAAACAAAAATAAAAACTAAAGCTAAAGCATTAATAAGCTTTTTTTTACTCTGAGTATCTTATGGATAACTGCATTTTTCGTTAGTCTGGAAAAAAACAGGAGAATCCATCAGGAACCACCACACTTAACCAAATTGAAAAAATCTGTCTCAGTACTGAGCATCTGTACATGCTACAGAATTGAACATTTCACAGATACAGTACAGAAGCATGAACCAGGAAAAAGGAGATGCTAACACAATGAAAATGTTTAATAGCTGAATATTGTATTATGAATCTACTCTAAAAAAAAAAGGCCTGACATATGCCCCAGCCCAGTCCTTTCTGTGGCTGCACCAGTACAGGAGTAACTGAGTCCCAGGGCAGCTCTTGCCCAGGGATCCCTGGCGGGGTTGCAGAGGCTGCACCTCTCCACGACCCCGGGAAGCACATTTGGCTTTCACTGGAGTGCTGCTGTCTCCATCTGGCACAGCGGCCCCCAGGGCTCCAGCCAGCTGGCACCGCTCGGAACAGCCTTGGGGCTGCTCTACACTGCACAAGGGAGGAGGCCAGAGGAAAACCAGCGCCATAAAGAGATAATTTACAGTCCCATTATCCCATCATCCTCAACTACATGCAACGGGAGCATGATCTAGGCACATGCTCCATGACCACATGCTTTAAACCAACAAAAAAAAAGTTAGGTTAGCTTACTAGAGTTTGATTATAAAAGACAGAAACGTTAACTTAGAGATGGGCCTATTTAAAGAGTGACAAAAACACTATTCATTTCCTTAAATTAAACATAATATGAAAAGTGGATTTGCTGTAATAGCTGATCACAGATTACAGGCATTCTACACTCCCTGATTCATTTATTTTTCACAAGGAAACTGGGGTAACATTTGCATACAGGAGTAAGTTCCGACAATTGCAGACATAAGACAAGTTTCATGTATCAGGCTCAGCACACGCCAGTGCATCACCTGTGAGAACAGCAGGTACAAACACACCACTGGCAGCACTAACAGAGGTTCCTTTGGATGGAGTCAGTAATTAGAAAACCTTTACAGAAGAAGCCACCATTAGGTGGTCACAGCACACATGGTCTGTCATTGGCACAGTCCAGAGCACAGCAGCAGTTATTATTCAGGCTGTCACATGCAGCCTCTCAGTGTCACTACTCAGGTTGGTGAAATATCAGTAAGAGGAGGAAAAAAATAATTTTCATCTTTACCCACTTCTTCTGGTTCATGGCACAACCACACAAACATGACATGGCAATGGTAAAATAGCAGGAACGTGCAGCTCAGAGCTGGAATTTCCTTACACTGTTAAGAAAAGACACTTGCTCACCCACAGCTGAAGAGCTGGATTTCATGTTCCTCACTCAACAGTCTCCATGATAATGCACAGAAAGGTCCAAATTTCACATCTCTTGCTTTTCTCTGCCACTGAGGTAAAGGACAGGCAATATTTAATCTACCATTCTTCTCACCCAAACCGTCTACCAATACCATCATGTATTTGTGTCTCACTGGAACCCGTATCTTTAACTAGTTTTCAAATTTCAATTCAAGATTTCAAAACTTGTCAGATTTGCTAACGTCTCCTTAACATCCTTTTCACCACTGCATAAAACAACTTGTCTGACAGTTTCAATGTACAGGTACAATGTGCTTAGAGTTGAACTGCTTGATTTACAAAGAACTGTAATAAAGTAATTCTTCAGGTTGCTGCAAAATTGGAATTCTGTTTTTCTGCAGTCAGATTTTTGCAGTACACAGCCTAAGACTGACAAAGAAAACATCTCCTACTCCCCAAAACTTCTCATTAAGGACCTAAATATTACAAAGAGATGCAGAAGAGAAATTTAATTTATTGGGGTAACTCAGGAATTTGCATAGCAAGGAAAGTTCTAAGTAGCAGAACTACTATGCAACAAGGAAATACATCACGAAGGACAGTGAGATAAAATTATGCTGAACACGGTATAAGATAAATTTCCTTAGGGAACAGGCTCATCATGACAGTGGAGTCTTGTTCCTCTTTATGCACAGAACTCCAGGAACTCTTGAAACTATTTTCATGGCATTTCTCATCCTGTTCTCCACATCAAGATCATCCCACAACCAAGAACACAAAATGTAGTCATGAGTGACCAAAGAACCGAGTGTTCATCATGCAGATAAACACATCCAATGATAAGCTGTCAGGAGGGGATGCTCACTGAGAGAGCATGGCAGAAGTCAGCAATGCACAGAAGTCAATGTGAATAGAGCTTTACCCTGGTCACCAGCTGCCAACAGGACAGAGATCCATTTAAGAGCAAAACTGAGCAGTAAAATGAAAATAACGAAGCACAGCAAAGAAAAACATAAAAGCTCAAGACAAATTTTGCATTTGTCCCTGGAGGGCAGAGGGTCACAAAGGCTCACCTAACACAAACGAGGTACTGAAATCAGTCAGCTATCTCAGCTGTCTGCACTTACTGAGCTGTCATACATCTGCTGTGCAATAAATCTCACCTTTATTTACCAAGTATATTGTAGACAAGGTCCCTTCAAATCTGACTTGCAATGCAATAACGAGGCTGATTGCAGAGGACACAAGCACAAACTGTAATTAGACAAACTTTGTGAAATAACATCAGGTTGTGCAAAGACACAAGGAGGGAAAGATACTTTCTAAATAGAAGTTGGCAAGGGGGAGGTAGGCAAAAATAAAGCTTATAAATTGCTGCTTTCTCTTCTTGTGCTGATAAACACTGAAGTAATTCAAGTCTGTACTTGATGCAAAAACAAAAGCCCTTTAAAAACAGAAGCAAAACATACATATAAAAGCCCTGGCAGTCAATTCAGTGAGATGAATCCAAAGCCAAACCCTATTTAAAAGAGGCTACTTGGATGCATGAACTTCTGAGTGACAAGCGAGGCAAATGGAACTCAGTGCCACATGGGTGTTTGATACTCCATCATCTCCATCACTAAACTACATTCAAACACTGCAGGCTTTTTTATGTGTTTAAGAAAAAGAAAGGGACTAATAACTAGGTGATTTTTGAATATACTACTTTTTAAACTATGTATTAATACATGGATGAAAGCTTGGTTTAATATACTAGGGAAGAGCTGCAACACAGAACTCCAGATGAAGGCACTAATGACAAAGAGGAGATATTCCAATGTTCTCTTGAATGAAATGCAGATTAAGAATATCTGCATCTTAATTCTACATAAACACAACTCACTGAATGTATGAATAGTTATATTTTCACATCTTATGTGTATGTGCAGAAGAGCTCAGCTGTGTGTTCAAACCAACCATGGCAAAACCAGCATGGTACAAGGACAAAACCATTTAAGCTCAGTCAAATCCCAGTTCTGTCTTCAGACTTCCTACTAAGCAGCGTCAGTTATTGAGCTGCCTCTCACCACTACCTTGAATATGAGGATATTTAATGGATTTGTCATGTTTAATGTCAGAATTCGTGACAGGATATGAAAACTTGCACTAGCCTCAATAGTTACCTTAAGAAGACACTACATTTTAAGTAGTGTTGAAATCAACTATTGTTACCACTATCCCCTTTTTTTCCTCTTTTTTTTGAGTTTCACCTTGTCTAATACCCATTTTTTTTATTCAATGACAAATTTAGTGCATTGTAGATCTTCACGGATATACTTCCCACCAAGGATATGCTGACATCACCAGTGATACTATGCAAGAGGTAGACAAGAAGAACCACGTTAATTTCAAGCTCCATTAAACACAGGAAAGGAAGAATAAGAGGAGGGGAAAAAGTTCTCTTTACCAACTTTAAAAGTAGCAGAGACAAGCAAAAAAAAATAATGGGTTTTATATTAGTGTTACGTATCACTGAAAGATTTTAGAAAAAATAAAACCAAACCCTAAAGAACATTCTAGTTAAGTAGAGAAATGGAAAATCTAAAGTAGGGTATTTGCTGTATCCCACACACAAAAGAATGTGACAGGACAGAGTGCTTTCTGCTAATCAGTTATCAACTGATAAAGTGAATCTCAGGTTACTTTGAGTCAACTGGTGTCTGGTAACAGTTCACTTTACAGATCCTCAAATAGGTCTCGAGACAGATAAAATGATTCTTTCTCTTCAGTAAGAAAGATCAGCACCATGGCAGCTGCTCCAGCACTAAAGGAAACCACAGATCGTTCTTGAGCTGCTGTGCCAGTTGCATTATATGATCCCACTCCTTGGAAAAAAACGTGGTTTGAAACAAACAGAATGCAGGTTAATTTTGCAAAGAGTAACTCATTACAACATTGATTCTATTACCAGCTAATGCAGCAAAGTTCTTAGCTTGAATTAAGCCGAGTGTACATAAAGGACTGCCAAATCAATATGTAAGAGAATACAACTACCAAGACAGAGCTTTCATCCAGTCAGAACAGATCTATCAGCTTCTAGAACTGTTTCTGCTAAGGAAAGGTTCCCAATTCAGGCCTCTCGGGTAACATATGGCTCTCCCTACGCTCCAACACTGCTTGCTGACAACACAGTCCAGGATAAGAGAATAAACTGTAATGTCATTATAACATTTCACTCACTTGCTCCATTGTCCATAGGTTAACAAGAGACTGGAGACAGTGGCTCTAGGCAGCTCTTTCTGTCCAAGTCTAGAAAGGTTCTAACAGTGGCTCTTTGCATGGTGGGGGAAAAAATGTAATTATGTGTTGAACAGGACAGTGAAATGCATGTGGGTCACCTTCCAACTACCTTTCTCCTGATGCCACTCTACCTGATGTATAATAAGAAGACAGATGTATCTCCTCACCTTGGATGCTGCTGTGGGCTACAGACCCATTACAAATACTTGGAGAATCGTGGAAATATGAGTAATAAAAAACCCAAACCCATTGTTTTAAAGTAGTTGTCAGTCAAGTGAAACAGAAAGGTGTGGCTGATAAAAGGAAAAATTAAAAAAGCCCTATTTCTACCAGGAAAAAGACAATAAGAAACAAATTTCTTCATAAGAATTCATAGATCTGCACAAGAACAGGAAAAATTGTATGTGCTTGGCTTAATGCAAGAAACACAAGGTTTTAAACCGAGTTAATCTTTCTCTGGTTTAAACAAATCAGCCACCACTGGGAATCAAACTAACAGCTGCAAGAGCATTTGTTAGGAAGAAGGATCCCCAGAGCCCATCCCAAAGGAAAACTTTTTTTTTTCTCAATTCAAAGAGCAGTAATTCAGGAGAAGGGAAGTCAGCAATTCACGAGCAGAAAACTTACACTACCAGTCTGTAAGTAACATTTGCCTCTAAATTTGTTTCACTAGTTACTGAAACTGAAAATCCTCAAATGAAAGGAGAGTTTGCAAGCAATTTGCAGCTCTGGTTTCACCTGAACACAGATTAAGGCTTGAAACAAAAATGAGGCTATCACCTACCATTTGTTTGGGGTTTAAAGCTTTGATGGCTTAAAATAAAGCTCAACAGATAGTCCAGCAAATCATACAATGCCATTCCACCCTGCTCACCTTCACACTACTTGCTGTCATTTCAGTTTAAAAGCTTTCAGCATTAAGCGAATAAAATCATTGACTGCACACAAAATTAAAGAGATGCTAGAGCTACTCTGACAAACTGGTTGGTTGTGAGCAAACCTTTGACTGCTGATAAAACTACATAAGAAAAGAAATAAGCCCTCTTGCCCAATATATCCCTATTTTTGCCTTCATCAGCTTGTGCAGTCCATCTTCTTTCCTAAAACAGGGAACTAACACAAGTAGGGAGAAAACTCCATTTACTATCTCTCCCATCCACGTTAAAAAACAGAAGTCCTGATGGTTCAGATCCCACAGCTTAAGAATTGCTACCTTCAAGTTCACAGTGCAAAACTAATTCCTAATTCTTGGCCCAGAAACAAATAAATAATTTTAAAAAAACATAGTACAGGATACAAAATAGGGATTAGCACCACTAGGAAGAGGAAGGTCTCGTATTATGTTCTTCAACACCAGAGACATTAACTCAGTGGAGCATTCTCAATCTGGCATGTCCCACGTACACAATGTGCCGCTGGGTACAGAGCTAAAATCTCATCTCTGGGTGTCTCTCACACCAAAGGTTGTGTCTTCACACTGAGAGGAAAGAAAACATTACCTTCAGCAGGTCTAAGGATCTTTTTAATCCTTAGTGGTTAAGAACTAAGGAAGATTGTTCAGGTATGAAACTGGAGACCTCCTGAACAATGAAGCTTGCAGTTGACTTTGACACTTCTCATGGGCTTTCAGGGAGAAGGCAGTTCCCACAGCACATGGCAAAGAAGAACATCCTTCCTGAGTCAATCAGACAGTTCACTGAGGCAGCCAAAGCAGAGTATGCAGCTGAAAAAGAGACATGCTTCTTGAATCCTGGACTCCTCTTTCAAATGCTCCACAGGATTTGCAATCCAGAAGTTTGATGCACACGCTAAAAACGTTAAAGAAAAACAAGCTAAGATTTCCTCATTCATTTAAGCAATCCAAACAGCGAGCCTGTGAAGGTGGCACAGCCTGGTGAGGTTCCTGACCCATCTGTTACAGTACAAAGCAAATCACCTAAGCAACACCTCCCTGTTCCTGGACAGGTACATGGGGCAAGGCCCTTGGGGAGAAAACTTGCCTCAACAGGCACGAGATGAGAAGTTCCACCAACAGCTTACCCTGAAGACTGCAAGGTCACTTTAGCAAGAACACGACACACTGATTTAGACTGTGAACCACAATACTTACTACTGAAAACATGACTCGGCAGTTATTTTAAGCTTTTTCTACTTTGAAAGTTAGGAAATGAACCAGTCATTTCATTTTTAAGTCTAAGAATTGATTATCTGTCAAAATATTACAAGGAGCCACACACTGAACTCACAAGTTCATGGGGAGAATGATACCTGACAAAAAGTCATCACCTATAAAAGCAAATGTTTCTTCATATCTGAAAGGATATCAATTGGTCTGCAGGACCCATGTAAAGAGAGAACAATGGGAAAAACAAGAGAAGCTCTCAAACAGGCAGAAATATGCCAGAATGCAGCTGCTGTCAGTGAGAGTGCACAGCCCCTGACAGGCAATTATTCTTTGATCTATTGGCTGAAACACTGAACAAACATTCTGAAATTCCACACAGAACCTTGTGCATATCACAACTATGGTCACAATGACCAGTTTACTTTTATCATCAACAGCCTTTTCAGAGCAGCGATAGTAAGAACCATTCAGAATGAGACAGTTCTCCTCCAAGGTGTATAGTCCAGGAAGAGGGAATTTAATCATAAATTCATTTGCCCTTCCAGCAATGAAACCATTACTTACCAAGAACTGAACACAAAGATGCATCTACATGTGTAATTGCTCTCTGATGGGGACAAAAGCTACATTCAGCAGTGCAAAACAGATTTTTCTCATCTGTAATTCTAAAGGAATAAGCCAAGTGTTTCAAGTGTGACCCTACAGAAAAAATGAAAAAAGCTGACACAAAGGTCTGGCACAAGACTTTTCAGCATCATCTCCGTAATTCCTGAATGGGGAGTAGTGGTGACAAATTTAAGGACCTCTTCTAGAGTGCTACTTAATTAAGTGAGAGGTAATTTTCCCATCAAAATATTCAAGGTAAAGTCCATGACCTACAGAAACACAAGCTTTGCCATCAGGTTATTCAACAGATTCTAACTACAGCAAATTAAAAATCAAGAGTTACAAGTCAAAGTCCCAACAATGAGACAGTCCACCCTAATTCTGGGTCACTTTGCAGACAACTGGAGGCCTAAAACCTAGCTCCAACTTTTAATCACAATAACCACAATTTCAAGAGTCAGTCTTCGGATTTCTCCCTCTTCTCCTGTTCCACTCTCCAGCGTGACAGTTTTGTCCTTGCTTAGGCTTCACCACCAGCAACACAATTACACCACAGCAAGCCCTGTGCCTAGAACAGCTTGTACGAGAGCTGCACTTGAGTTTGGCCAAGATGCAGTGAGATGAGGCAAGTCACAGCCTCACTCCTCCATGTGGATACAACAATGCACCGTGATGACAGCTCAAATCCTGGCATAGCCAACGCTTCAGGAGCAAACACATTCCGAAAATCTTCACCAGAATCCCAGTGCCTACAAAGACATACATAATTACCTCTTGCTTCTGACTGAAGATTGAAATACACATTCAGGAGACAGCTTTCCCACTATAAACCAGGCTTTAGAGCCATTCTGCTCGAAGCACTGGCTGTAAAGCAAACTGAACCGCGAGCTGGAGCTCGTAAAAGCTTATTCACAGAAAAGGTGCGTATTAAAACCAAATAGCACAGCACTAAAATGGTCTGCCAAGGCAGAACGCAGTGTAGGTACAGCAGGAGAATGGACCCTTTCTGCCCCCTGCAGTTCCCACTGCTCCCTGGATTTTTAAGACAGGCTTAGGAGGGATAGTAGTTACAATTCTATAACCAGAACCATTTACATCTGGCTCTCACCAACAGCCAAGGCATTTTTACACCTACCTTCATCTGAACAACAGCTAAATTACCCAGTGCCTTCCATGAAGATCAATTATATGTATGGAATGTTTCCTGTGATAAACGTATAATGTGACAGTCCTTGATAATGCAATAAAAAGAATATCACCTGTTAATAAACCTTTAATTTAGCCTCATAATTTTGATGATTAGGATTAAGAAGAATCTTCACCAATAAATAGATATTCTTAAGGAGTCGCAGCTTGCTCCTAGAATATATATATACACACACACATATACATGATATATGTGTATATAAACTATTAAAGGACAAAGGATTGTTTTCCAGTTATATGGACTATCTAGGTAATTTTATTTCTGGTTATTAGACTATAAATATGCCACCAAACAGAAAACACCATTTTTCTAATTTTTCATGTAAAACTGTAAGGCATACATATGAACAGAGAATTTCAGTGAATTAAAATTCCATGGAAGAAGGTCTCAAGAGCACATACATGAGGGATGAATAAAGTACCATAACTGTAATTTACAGACTTTCTTCAATCCTTACGAACATAGACAGGGTATTGAATCCCATTTTAACTATCCAAAATGTTCCCCTATATTGATCATGTACACCCACATAATTCAGGTAGACTGGATTCAGAAACCCAACTGTTTTCATACTGGGAACCTGCTTAAAAAAAAAATTGGGGGTGGGTGGAAAACATTTTTAGTGTGTATTAGGAAAACTGATGTTTTCCCTGGGCTGACAATACAATTTGAAATAATCCTGTTCTGCTTTATGAGCCTGGTTGTGCAAAGAGGAAGTGAGAACAGATTGATTACAATAGAATATTCTGTATTTCCAGCTGTTTTCTCAAGCAATGATGAACACATCCCTACATTAGATTTCGGAAGGAAAAAGCTGTTGCAGCACAAAAGAGGTATGCAGGTTACACGGGATGCTCCACATTTAGAAAAAGGTAATTTTGCTAATGAAATTTTATTTTCATTCTTCCACACAGCACTTGCTTTATATTTGTCTGAGACGCCTCCATACCTCACTTGCCATTTTTTACTTCAGCAGCACATATACAATTTTTTTCTCCATTTAAGTTGAAAGCACCATCTACTATATCCAAATTTGCATTTTAACATGCTATAGGCTAAATAAACCCAGATTTTGACTAATATATACTTAATAATACTGACCTGTAGGGAATTATAAGATATTTAAGAACAAGTCTGGCCATATTTTGCAGGGCTATCAAATAATTAAATTAATTTACAACGTATTTCTTCTCAGATTCCATTTTTTCCTCTTTAGGTAAAATTTGGGAAATTGGATTATCTTGAGAATATGAACTGAACACAGAAAAATGGTTTGGCACCTCACCCTTTAAGTCCATCCTTCATGCTCTAGTTCTATTACGAATAATAAGCTGAGTAGCATTAAGCATGGGGATCAGAAAGTTTTCAATGGGTTGCTCCAACAAAAACACAATCCATGCTGTCCCAAACCCCAAGTTTTGCTCCGTGTAGCTGCTGCCTTCCCCTCTCAGTCACCAATGCGACGACTGACAGAAATCTGCCAAGTCACTTTGAAGTAAAAACTGGTTGATTCTAGGGAAAAACAGTAATTAGTTGCACAGTGCAGAGAGAAGCCCCCTAGAAACATGCATGTGTATAAGGATGTTATTATAGGAGATAGGTAGGGAAAAGCACTCTTCCTGCTTTTTGCCTGGTTTACAGGGATTTTTCCCAGGCGCCAACAGCTCCCTGAACAAACCCCTCCTGCCTTTCCCTGTACTCCAGGCTGAGCCAGTTCCTTCCCCCCGCCCCACCAGAGCAGGAATCCCCTTTTCCAAGTGGATTATCAGCACGAGCAGCTTTTTTTTTTTTTTTTTCCCTTAAGGAAAAACACGCATAGAACCGAGCCAGCCGCAGCCCCCGGCGTCGGGACCCGCTCCCAGCCATTGTGCTCCGCGCAGCCCCCCGAGCTCGGGCGCGGCCCCGCGGGGCTCCACAAAGCTCCGCCACAGGCCGGACGTGCCCGGTGTCCCGGGCCTCCCCTCCCCCCGGTATTCCGGGAAACCTCCGGGAGGAGGAGGAGAAGGAGGAGGAGGAGGAAGCGGCGGCGCTGCGGAACAGCCCCGCTGCGGAAAAGCCGCCGGGGCAGGTGGCAAGCGAGGGAGGCCCCGCCGGGGCTGGTTCCCTCTTCCATCCCCGGTGCCCCCCGTCGCCATCCCGGAGGCACCGAGCGCTTCCTCCTCCCTCCCCCAAGAACCGCGTGCGGGAGCTCGGGCCCACCTGCCCCGTGGGGAGGGAAGGAGGGAGGGCTAGAGGGGGACCGGACCCGTCCCCTCCCCGAGGCGGCGGCGGGTGGGTCGGGGAGGGAGGGAAGGAGGGAGGGAAGGGAAGGGGGGTGGATGCGAGCCGCCCCCGGTACCTTGCGCTTCCTGGTCTCGGCCGAGCCGCTCCACACGAAGCACTGGTAAATCGCCCGCAGGTTCTGCTTCCAGTTCTCCACCTTGAAGCCGGTCACATGGCAGCACCCGGCCGCCGGCGGACTCATGTCAGACCCCCCCACATCAATCCGCCCGCACACGGGCCGGGCCGGCGGGCAGCGAGCCGGCCCCTTCCCCCGCCCCGCAGCACCGACACGGGCCGGGGCCCCCCCGCCCTCAGGGGCTCCGGCCCCTCACGCCGCCGCCGCCGGGGAGCCGCTGGCACATAGAGCCGGGGCTCCGCCACGGCCCCCCGGCTCCGAACAAAGCGCGGCGGGCGGGCAGCGCGCACTCCCTCCCGCCCTTCTCCCGCACACACAAAGATGGGGCGCTCTGAGGCGAGGAGAAGGAGGAGGAGGCGGCGGCTGTAGCGGCCGCTGCCGCCCCCGGAGTGGCCGCCGCTCCCTTCTACCTCATAGAGGCCGCTGTGGAAGCGGCGGGCGGAGGGGAAGGGAGGGGATGGGGGCGCTGGCGGCGGCGACCCCGGCCGCGGTGCGAGCAGGCGTGTGTGGGGAAGGAGGCGAGTCCCCGCCCGCCGCCGCTCCGGCTTCCCCCGCCGGCGCCCGCACGGCTCTTGTCCCTTTAAACCGCCCCCCCGCCTCCTTCGCCGGCTCCTTCCTCCTCCGCCTCGCCCGCGCCCCCCCCGCCCGCCGCGAGCAATGGTCCGAGCCGCTCACTCAACCCAGCCCGCCCGGCCCGGAGTGGGATAGACCAACGGGGAAGGTGCGGGAGGAGCGCCCCCTCTGCCCCGCCGCCCGCGAGGGAGGGAAGGAGCGGCGGGGGGGAAGGAGCGCGATGATTGGTCCGTCCATCTGTCAATCTACCCGTCTCTAATGTCTCATTGGTTCTTTTCCCTTTCTTCTCTCCCCCTCCACCCTTCCTACCTAGCATTTCCCCCGCCGGAAAGAGGCGGGACTTCGCTGACGATTGACAAGTTATCTGACCAACTGAGATAAGAGGTGGGGTCCATGTGGTGGGAGCGGCAATATGACTGGTTGGAATCGACGTCAGTCACGTTGCAAGCGGAGAGCGGATTGGCGGTGGCCGGGAGGGGGCGGTCCCCCCCGAGCAGCCTGCGCTGCTGTCACATCCGCTGGTGCCGCTCTCGCTGTTCCCTCAGTGGTTTCCTGAGGGGAGAGAGATCTCCTGAGGGGAGAGGGATCGCCGGGCTCCCGGGAGAAGCTCCGCTCCACGCTCCGATGGGCTCCCAGGACCATATATGGTCCCTCTATATCGTCAGCCTGCATCCTGCTGTTTCCATAAGGGAAGAAACAAAAGCGGTGTAAAACCAGCACTGGTGTTATTTCAGCTTTTTCCTATACAAGGAAATGGGAAGACAGTGAAAAATGTTGGAATCTGTGCATAGTTTTTCAGCTTGTATGCTACACACACTATAGGGTTACATAATGAAGTGAGGCAAAATGCAAAGTGTGGGAATTAGGGAATGGTTTCTGAAGAGAGAGACCTGAGGCTTTGCAGAGGCTTCTCAGACAAGCACTGCAAGCACTATGCAACAAGGTAATAAGTGGTGAATTGCTACCACATTATTTCACCAATCCCATTTTTCAGTCCGTGCTAATCACATTCCTCAGAAGCTTTAACCTTGAAATCTTCACCTTGCAGATTTTCATACAGTGTACAGTTTCCTGACCTGCTGCTGCAGCTTGCAAGAAATAAATAAAAAAATTTGTGACAAACATCTGAGGGCTTTCCATTTCCTCCAGAGATGCTGCTGTTCAAAAAAAGAAATCAAAGTAGGTAGTAGGAAACTTAGCTTATGATTTGTGTATAGCTGGGTTTGGTGGCAAAATAGGGTTAAGAAAAGAGCTGGGTTTGTGCCCTCAGGCTGAGGCAGCAGCAGGACACGCTGTCCTTCTGTGTGAGACACCTGTAATTGTTGCATCTCCTGGCTCACACTGCTTATTAGCCTCTCCCAAAAATCCCTCTTCCATGCAGTCTGGGGATTATGTTCCAGCGATAAATGATAAACCTGGAACTGCCCCACAGGTGGAAAAAAAAGATGCCAAGAGCCATGAGGGCCTGATTATCCTGCTGTGTACACAAATTGCACTGAATGTTTCAGAAGATTATGAGTGGAGTCTAGAGGGAGGCTGTACCCTCTCTTTGACCCTATGTAATTATTAGACCTATTAAGTCATCACAGTGCAGCCTACACCTCTTGGGAAGGGAACAGGAATTGGTGCTGCACATCCTTCCCGTGTTAATCCAACTTCCAGGAGAATTAACCAGTTTTCAAAAGGAGGAGTCAGAGAGAGACAGCCCCTCCCCTGTAAAAACCACCTAAACATCCCTCAGAAAAGAGGGAAGTTAAGGATTGCCAGCTCAAGGTGCATAGAAGGGAATGGGATGGGTGATTAGTGTCCTAGCAGCATCTAATAATTATTCTGTCAATATTTCCAATTAAACAAAGCCCCCGATATTGCTACAGTCTAAATACAAGCAGAAAGTTATTCTTATTCTGCACCAACCTACTGTTACTAATCTGAGGCTTTTCTCCATGGCTACCACATCAAAACAGGAGATAAAGATAAAAGAGAGAATTTCTGCCAATGAAATTTAAGTCCATCTTGTTGAAAAAACAGGATACCAAAGAGACAATACATATGTTCAATGTCCTGCAGACTCTGAAATTTTCATGGAGATTTCTGTGCCTTGCAAAGTCCCTGTGCTTGCTCCCTGTAGGGTGTGGTGTCTTTTGCAGAAATAACAAGAATTGTGAGTTTAAACGCAATTGTTTTAAGAAACACCTACATTTTTTAGCGGTTCCCTCTCAAAGAGTACTTTGGAAAAAGTACCGATCTGTCTCTCTGGCCACTTCCAGAACAATCATTACAGTTAATTACTGTCCTGGAGATTTCTGGCCCTTCTGAGGAGCATCCTCTGAGCCACAAAGAACCCACATGGAGGATACCCATCCTGGACCACACCTGGTAAGACCCACTATCATTTCCCAAAGGCAGCAATGTAGAAATTTAAAAATCAACTCTGAGGGGACATTTCCAAAGTATAGATGTTACCCTTCAAACTTAAAGTTCCCCCAAGCTTTCCTTGGCACCTTATTCTCCATAAAAGGGGTTTATTTACACTAGAAATTCAACTTGGGGTTCTGGTGGTAAGTTGGAACCAGAGTAAAAATCCACTTTGGAACCCTGTAGAAAACAGTGGCTTTTGAGATTTTTTGAGGCCAGCTCCTGATTTGGGGGGGGCTGAGGCAAAACTCTGCATGTGTTATTAACACTTTGCTTTCTGTCCTGTGAAGACAGAAGAATCTTTCCTATGAAGTATAAAAATTCCAACTCTACAGACACTTCTTGATTGTTGCAGCCCACACACTAAAGGCGACACAACAGCACAGAGCAGCAGCCAAAACAAAATAGGAGTGGAAAATAGTGACAACATTTTGTCAGGTAGTAATTGTCAAATCAGGGCCTGCTTGCTGCATACACACACAAGTTTACAAGTTTGCTGTAGTTTCATTTACTCTTGGGCATAGCTTGGGAATGTTTCTAGAATAAAACCTTTTGGTGCAGCAGATAGCTTGGGAAAGGATTTGCCTCTGGGGGAATGAAACAGTTTCAATCCCTCCTGTGTCTCTTGGAAGAATTTTTTAATTTTAAAGCATTGATGATTATGCTAATTAGTGCTTACCCTCAAATGCCAGTGGAATATAAATGTTGATAGTAGCTAAAACACACTGCAAATGTGCAGCAAAGTCTTCCTCCAGAGAGTCATCTGCGTTCCATGATAGCTCAGCTGGGGAGGAGCAGCGTTCTTCACATGAGAAAGCAAAGTAACTGCCTCTTCTATCCATGCCATCCCAGGGTGCACTTCTAGGCTCCTCTGGATAGCCATAAATCAACTGTTACCTCATGACTTGGGTATGCTTTACCATGATATGTGTTAAAATGTCCAGTTTAGTTCTCAGGTAAGCAGGAACCTTTCCCTTCAATCAGCTGTGTGAGCAGCATTGAGGATTTGGGTAGGATTCCCCCTGTAACCCTGCATTACAAGTGGAGTGGCTTCAGTTTGGACCTGCAAGAAGCCCCTGGCTCCACAAGTGGATTTGAAGGGGGATGTTCAGGAGCTTTGCTCTTGCAAGAAAAAAGGGCTTTCCATGCTAATAACCAATATAGAATATGTGAAGATACCTCAGTACCTCTCCTGCATTTTTTAAGGAACTCTAAAAAATACAAGTTCTCCCACATTCTGAAAGGAAAGAACTTACAAAAGAATTCTGCTTACCAAAACACACAGAGAAAAATATTTTAAAGCCTAAAAAGAACACTTTTACCTCTTAAAAATGACCTTATTTTTAATCTTCAGGAATTTTTTCTTCCCCTGAGCTCAAGCCTTTTTTCAAGTTCAGCTGAGTTACCCCAGACACCTGAAGGTCTGTAGGGAAACATAGGTACCTGTTATTTATCTTGGGCATGGAGTACTGACCTTGCTACAAAACCAAATGGGTTGTAAATTCCCAGCTACACCAGCTTCTCTAAAAAGCCTTGTTTTCATCCCAGTCCATTGGCAATGGCACCTGGTTGGTTCCAGAGCAGAGGTTTCCATGTGGCTCAGTTTTAGCATAGGACACAAGTGGTTTATTGAATTCACAACATTCTGTGACAAAGGATTGGTTCAGCTGAGGGGATCCTGCCAGAAAGATGTGTCAGCCCAAGGACTGCACAGATAGGTGGATTTCAGTGGATCAAGCTGACTTTGAACTTGGTAATCAACTCTTGACATTCTCCTTTGGAATCATGGCCCACTGTATAGCAAGTTTAAAGGTACTGACACAAAAATTTGTTGTCTTTGAGATCTTTTGCAGACCTCTTCAAAGCAGTGCACAAGACTCTAAGGATTCATGGCCCATGGATTGAAAATAGTCCTAGAAAAGCATAATGCCTGTGCTTATTTTTCTGAAGATCACTAGTTAGATTTCCCGTCAGCACTGTCAGAGGGTGAAATCTTGGCTCCAGCTGAACTCAACAGGAATTTTGACACTGACTTGAATGGAGCTAAAATGTCACTCCTGCTATTTGTCAGGCCAATTACATCCAGACAATACTTTAACATCTGGCTTTAAGTGAACACACAGAGCAGTTCACTCCCTCAGTCTCTGAAGACAACACAGGACATTGGCTATCTCCATAAAAAAATGAAACATCTGTTCTTGACAAGCTGCTTGTAATGAAGAGGGGATCCATCCAGTGACATCCAGGAACTAAGTCCCTGATCCTTAGCCTGTAGTTATTGGCAATAGCACCAACAGATTTTCTGTCACTTTTTGGGAAGGATGTCAAAAGCACCCATCTACTGTTGCAAGTCATTCTGTTGTAAAAACTTTGTTTAGAACAGCAGATCTGGCCTCATCTGTGGTTTCTCACACAGATGAGGGGGGTTTTCACCCAGTTCATCTTCTGTTTCCCAAGGCACTGGAAGGTCCCTTGTTAGGTCAGGGAGCAGCATTTCTATCTAAACCCTTCTCTGAGTATGGTGGTCAAAGGTAAGGCTAAAGGATGACTGATTATAGGAGAACAAATGGTGTGAGCTCATTTCCCTGCCTAAAAACCCATCTGAGACAAGGCAATATTGATTTATTTCAAAATATAAAGGTTAGGTCAACCTCAAGTGGGGCACATGTTTTCCTGGTAGGAAAAAATAAAACCCTATATATAGAAATATTTGATTAGTTGTGATTAAAAAATCTATTTGAATAGGAAGAATCACAGGATCATAGAATGGTTTTGGTTGGAACAGATATTGAAGTTTATCCAGTTCCAGCCCCAGGCTTTGGGCAGGAGCACTTTTCACTAGACCAGGTTGCTTCAAGCCCATCCAACCTGGCCCTGAACACTTCCAGAAATGGGGCATTCAAAACTTCTCTGGGCATCCACAACTTCTCTGGGTCATTGGATATGTCTGGAAGAACAGAGATGTACAAATAGAGGGGCTTTTATTCATCAGGTAGCCAGGTCACCAGCTCTGTACTGGTGAGTTGTATTACTGCTCACCTGTGCAAAACCAGCTTCCCTTGGTTTCCTTCCATCCCTTGGGATGCAAAACCAAACTCAGTCACCAGCATCTGATGAGCCTTAATTCCCAGCACTTAAATAATTAGCTTCTCAAATGTACGAAAACAACTCTCATTTTCTGGATTAATGAAGGGAGCTGGGTTCCACTGAGCACAGCTATTATGGGGCTGCTAATGCAGTGTTTGATTCCATGCTGCCACTGAGCAGAGAGCGATCCAGGCCCCTGGGAGAGCAGGAACACAGGGAGAGCAACGCTGCAGGGTTAAAGTGGAAGCCAGCAGGGGAAACCCTGGCAGTGCTTTGTGGGTTTATGCAGAGGGAGGGATGGTTTTATTTCTGTGTCTGCTGAGTCTCATCTGGGTTGATGATGATGCCACATAACCCAGATTCAGAAGGCTGAAGCTCAGGGAGATCCTGGGTAGTTTGCTTTAATCACAGTCGACATAAAGGCAGTTTCTGAAGCAGGGTAATAAAAATGTGACACCAACAGAAACCTAAAGCTTAGGTAGTCACACAGCAGCTTCTGCCCAGTTCCTGTAGCCAGAGCAGTAGAGAACGGCAAGGAGCTGGAACCAGAATGTTCCTGTTCTCTGTGTTCATTGGCTGAGGAGTTGGTAGGAACTGGTTGCAAAAAGTCAATCTTGCCTCATTTTGGCAGGTACAGGCATCTAAACTCTTCAAAACAAACCTCTGTTCTTTCTTTTGGATCTTGGCACGGGGCTGGCAAGTTTGTTTTTCCCAAATGGAAGGAGAGGGGACTGAGGAAATGTCAGCCTGCAAAGGCTGCCTTGCTCTGCCCTGGGAGGTTTAAACTGAGGCCACATTACATGGACAACTCAACACTCTTGGGACTGTTCCCTTCTTCTCTCTGCATCACTGCTTCCCTGCCTTGTGCATGGAATAGGGAGGAGAGGATAATTACAAAATCAGGGAATTTGAGATGTAACTTCAGCCACTCAACAAAGTCATGCAGCTTCTTGGGGAACTGGAGATGAAAAGGCCTGGAGAGTTGATTTCCAAAAATTTTTCAGCCATCAAAGAGCC
Organism: Parus major; assembly: GCF_001522545.3. Classification (NCBI taxonomy): domain Eukaryota; kingdom Metazoa; phylum Chordata; class Aves; order Passeriformes; family Paridae; genus Parus; species Parus major. The sequence continues at coordinate 13,339,853 of NC_031783.1, read as the reverse complement.
CTTCAGTACATGTCATTCTCCTCCACCCATTTGTACATCCAAATTAGCAGTCTTGCAGTGCTGGATGTGGATTTGGGGCTAAATATCTTCTCGTCCTGGAGTTCTCCTCCAACAATATGCCCTTGAACACATGACATCTGTCACATCTGCAAACCAAACCAAACCAAAACTTTTGACCTCTGTAAGAAAAGTCTGAAATTGCAATGGAAGCCTTGGGTTAATCAAGAACCTCAATGAAGATATAGCAGGAATTGAGTTCATGGAACTGTGGTGGTTTATGCAGCAAAGTTTCTGCTCCATTCAGTGCCAGGCACCAGGGACACCAGGGACACCAGGGACACCAGGGACACCAGGGACACCAGGGACCTGCAGGTGCTCAGGAATCTCAGCACCTTCCCAAATCAGGAGCACTTCCCTAGGGGTGATCATTCAAAATTAAGCACCTTTGAAAATGCGTGGATGCTGCTTCTCATGTCAGGGCTTGTTGGGCCACTGACTTGAGAGGAGTAATTTAGCTGAAGCAATAAGGAAATAATTATTACAGTGGAGAGTTAAAAGACAGTAATTAAACTGTATAAATAAATAACTGAAGTGACTAAAAAGTCTACCCAAAGCCTACTTTTGGAGCACTATTTAATGTAAATGAATCACTTAGTGGACAATACAACAATCATCTGTTCAGCTTCTATTCATTATCAAAAACAATACAGAAGGATTGGCAGGGAATAGCCATGTGCCAGAGGGAGCCCTTTAGGAAATACCACAGAATCTGGATTGGCTTTGTCTGTTCTTCTATTGTGTTCTGACAATGCTTTGCTAATGAATGTCCAACGTCATTTCAGTTGTATTTTTCTTTTTTTTCCCCCTCCCCAAAACCAGATCAGTGGTAATCTTGGCCTGCCAGGGTTGCTTGTTCCTGCTGGGAGCACGTCTACACATTATGTATCAGTTTAGCCAAGGTCCAAGAGACTGAGGATGTGTTGTCTCAGGTCCTCTGGGAAATCCCACTGTAGGTGATGAGACAAAATCCTTTGATTTGGGCAAAAATCCACCAAGTTTTAAAGAAATCATCACATATCTTTGAAACACGCAGTACTTCAGTGAGTTGTATACTCAGTAAATTTGTCTTTTGTTACTCTATTTGAAAGGACAATAACCTCATTCTGAGAAATAAGCTGCTTTTCCATAGGGAGTATTTACACTGATTATTCCCAGCATTATCATGGGAGTTATCTGCAGGAAGCTGTAGGCTAAAAGGAATCCCATCAGGAATCTGGGGAGCTAAAGCTACCAGGCAGACACCTATGCTAGAACAGAGGTAAGACAACATCAAGCACTAAAATGCTGTCATTAGGCCTCAGAACTGATGATCCACTGACATTCCCTTCTCTTAGGAGTTACTGGTTTGGAATAGCTCCAAGTTCACACCTGAGGGTGCAGCAGTACCCAGAGGGGATTCTCTTTTCTGACCTGGCTCCTTGGCTCACTCCTGCGTTGCTGCTGCAACTTTCAGCTCCTGCAGCGTTGCTGGTTGGACTCTGTGGAGCCCCACGGTGCAAAATCACTGTGACAGTCTGACTTAAGAAAAAAGGGCAACAGTGATACACTTAAGAGAATAAACAGGCTTTTCTGCTGAGAAAATGCACGTGGACTAGCACCCGGATTTGACTTTTCAAGGTTGTCTCTGAGGTTGTTTTATTTTGTATTAAAGAAAATCTGAGGCTCTGCAGCAAATTTCTGCAGCCAGGGATGATTTCTGTCAAATCCAGTGACAATGGAGGATGTGGGTTTCTAGTTAACTATCTAGAATTTGAGATAGAAATGCACACTTCATAAAATCTTGTTCTGAGCTCGGTCTTCCAAATAAAACAGAGATGGCATCAAACCCTCCAGGGCCTTATGCTTGCAAAATCCCCACCAAGTTTGCTGCAAGCTTGGTGAGCAATTTGGAAGTTTTACTCACAGCATGAACTCAGAGGACCACTGAAGGTGGGACTTGAGGGTTGACAGCCCCTCTGAGGGTTATTTCTGATATTACTATTTGCAGCTTCTCCCTGTCCTTCAGCTGGAGATCACTGGGGCTGCAGGATGGGTGGCACATCTCCTCTCTGTCACTGCAGTGCTTGGAATAGCAAAGGAACTTGAAATAATTTGCTGGGTTGGATAAATACCCTGGGCTGTGGGGATGCACAGACCAGCTGCCACCTCGGGGGAAGGACTGAGACCTCTGACAGCGAGCTGGGGCAGCAAGAGCCAAAATCTATCCTCTTGGAACTGCTGCAGCTCTTTGGGAGGCACCATCACCTCCAGACACACCGTTCTTGGTACCTGCCAGGCCAAGCTGCCAGGTAGAGTGCTGAAAATGCGTGGTTATAGCACCCTAAAACTGCAATCCTGAGTGCTGCCCGTTCACTAAAAAAACTGTCATGGGCTTGGGCAGGGAAGGAAAACTGCTGAGCTTCTGATAAACGGTAATTCAATTTGCAAGATCATTGCCACCATTTGCACTAATTGACACTTTTTTATAGTTATCTCTGTTAAAAGACAGAATTTCTCAAGTATCCTCTTGGTAGGAAAAAAAATAGCTGATTATGTTAATGCTCAGTATATTAAAGGCATCATCGTAATTTTGGGAGAAAGGAAAACCGGAATTACCCTCCTTTGTTTAATAAACTTCCCCTGAAATATATTTTAAAAAATTTATTCAGTAAAGTTCTGTTCCTCCCTGCTCTGGTAAAGAATTCCTTTTGTTAGTCCCTCGAGTGGATGCTTAAGTCAGGTCTCGCTGTAATTACACACCTCGCAGCAGTGCGGGAGACTTAATTAAGAGAGTCACTGTAGGTGTGTTGTCAGACGGATACAACCCAGTGCTGCTGGAGGAGGCACCAGCATCCAGCTGCAGTGGGCATGTTGGGGAAGAAAATTCAAGTTTGCAGGATTTTGAGATCCTCCTGCAAAAAGAAGCAGCGTGGACACACCCAACAGCCTCTGTTCAAAGCCCCTCAACTCCATCATCAGGGAGTCTGTGGTTTTAAAAATCTCTCTGTACTCACCAGGAGACGCTCTGCCACACGGCAAGATTTCAGATTCTCTCCTCCCCTCCTCCCAAAAGTGTGACTCACCAGTTTCAAATGGTGACATTTCATTCCCAAACTATTCCGGGAGCAGCTGGCTCCATAGCACATGGGGATGTGGGGAGAAGGGAGGAGGGAAGGAAGAGCCAGCTTGCACAGTGAAAGCCACTCATTCTCTCCCCCCCCACAGGTATGTTGCTTTTTAATTTCAGAACCACGAAATTTGGGACACGCTGGCAAATTCCATCGGAGGAAAACAATAAAACAAGCACATTTCAGGGGGAAAACAAAAAAAAAATTTTGCACGCGCAAGTGATGCAATTCCCTGTCAGCCAGGAAGGACTGGGAGAGGGGTTTGCTCTCCAGATGGAATAGATGTGAGGAAATGCCCTATCCCCACTTCTCACTCTCATCTGTGTGATGCAGGGTCAGGGTTTAGTCGGAATCAGTATCTTAATAATGATGAACAAATGCATATGCAGCGGGACGCTGACAACAGGGGAATGACAGAAATCCGTGTCAGCTCCCGGTCCCGAGAGGAGTTTTGTGTCACACTGCAGTCCGGCATCGCTGTGTCCCTGCTCTGGGGACATCGCTGCCACGAGCACACCACCCTGCATGTGAGGAGCGGCATGCTGCGGGCACCGGCCTCGCCAGCACACACGTGCAGCCACAAAATCCCAGGATATTCTGAACTGGGAGACACCCACAAGGATCACCGAGCCCAACTCAGGCGTGAATGGCCCAGCCTGGCGTTGGCAGCAGCGGCCGGTGCGGTGCCGGGGACAGGAGCGAGGTGTCGGATTGTCACTCTGAGCGTGGCTGCGGGGTCACAGCAGCCCCCAGCCCGTTCAGTGATGCTCCCCAAACCTCACCGGGAGGGAGCTGTGCGCGGTGGAACCCGGCGGGCACTGGCACGGCAGCCTGGCCCCGAGGCACCGGGAACACCAGGCTGCAGGGACCATGCCCAGGGAGGCGACAGCCTCAGGGAGACGTGGCGGGGGCCCAGCCCCTGGTTCTCCCTGTGCGTGGCGGATTGGAGTGCCGGGAACAGGCTGTCACAGCCCGGCCCAGCCCCGTGCATGTCTGCACAGGAAATGTTTGATTACAGCTTCATTCATCTCCTCTGCTGCTGTTGGAAAAGGGGACGCTGTTCCTGTGGCTCTCTCTGCCCGGCAGCAGCTCGGGACCTTGCGCTGGCCAGATCCAAGCCTAATTCCTATTTTTTCCTTAGGACTGAAAGCAGTCCTCATTCAAGAAGAGGATGGCTCGCTGCTCGGATCCAGGCATGCAGCAGCAATGACCTTGGCTAGGCAACCATCTCCTGAATACAAAAATGGATATAAAAGCAGCAATCCCCTTTTTAAAAAACAGCCAGTCTTCTGCTAAGGTAGGGAAAGGCTGTGGTTTGTTAAATAAATGCGTCTGTCAGGGCTGGATTTCTTTCCCAGCTTTCCTAAATGCCCTTCACCAGCAGAGAGGGGGAGGGGACCTGCTCTTTGAAGCCTTTTCCTTATGGGAATAGAAAACACGGAAAGAATTCAATTCTCTGCCACAGCCCAGCAGCGCTGATCCGCACTTCAAACCCCAAAGCCCGGGAGCACGGCGGGCTGGTGGGTGCTTGGAGCCTGCAGTACCGCAGATTAGCCTTGTTCGATATCCAGCATCATTAAGTGTCCCCCGTGGTGTTAAAGCTCAGAAAAAGGGGCAGGAATGGAGACTGGGGAAGAAAAATTAGGAAATTCTGTGTAGAAAGAACTGCGGTTATCCAAATCTTTGATCAAAGCACCATCTAGTGAAGAACAGGCTCCTTGCAGCTGGCAGCGCTCGGGGCAGCTGCACCAACATTTGCCTTTCACCAAAGGTTTGCTGCTAAAAACCCCCAAATATCACCCAAATATGCACAGCCCGTGCTGGACCTGAACGAACAGGGACATGGCCCCAAAACTGCTGCCCTCTCCTTAAATCTTTGTGAGTGGAAACGCATTCCTCTCCTCATCTCCCACCAGAGAACCTTAGCCCCCCTGAAACCTGCAGGGAACGAGGCACCACAGGAAGAGAAGGATTTCCATGTTGTAGTTTGGGAGCTAAGGAAAAGAAAAGGTAAGTGAGCGGTCCAAGGTCGTGCAGGAAGCCGGAGGCAGATCCGGGAATAGAGATCAGCCACCCTGGACCCAGGGATGCCTGAACAATAGCACAGCCTCTCCCTGTGTTGTCATTTAACTCCTTCCTGACCCACCAAAACCCAGAGAGGGGTGGGCTCTCCACTCCTCTGCAGATGTGCCTGCGGCTTTTCAGCTCTTGGGGGCCCAGCCCTCAGCCTGTACCTGCTTTTCCCCCTCCAAACCAAGAAGTAGGGAAGGATAGGGTTGGATATCCTGAGAGCAGTGAAGCTGCAGGTAGGAAATACTTCTGTACAGTTGGCCTGAGCTGTCCCCTCATCAGTTAAAACAACCACAATTAGCATCTTTTTATGGTCTTATCTTTTTTTATGGTTACTTATCTTTAAATGGTACCTCAGCTTTGCCATTTCTGTGAGTGACAAAACATCACTCTCTCCCCAGGAAGCATTCAGCTCCATTAAAATGATTGTGGAGTGTGGGGATCTTGAGCTGCAGGAGGAGAGGATATTGCTGCCTCTCCCTCTTGCCCAGATTTTGGGTTATCCGCAAGGATTGGGGATTTGCAGCACGATCACACATCAAAAATGCAGTTTCACTAAGTCTACACTGTTCTCACACTGAGCTTGGAAATGCTGCAGTGCAGGCTCTGGAGGAGACAGTAATTACAAACAAACCTTATAGAAAATAGCTGGAAAAGAAAAATAATACTCAGGTGGTGGAAAAAAACTGAACTGCAATGAACTGAACCTGCAGCAAAATTCTTCCAGAGACAAGAGCTGAGAGAAATAGTGACCAAGTATCCAGGCAGAGTTCTCTGAAAGGAGTTGGGTGTCCTTGAGTCAGAGCCCAGTTCCAAACCAGAACTATAACTGAGACAAAAGTTAAAACCATCTTCTTGTGTCACTGTCTCGAAGGGACACAGACAAATCTGCAAACAGCTGCAGGGGCAAAGAATTGGAAAAGCTCTGAGAAACCCTTATTTTTCTGTTTTCCATCCTAGGTCTGTTTGTTTCCACTACCCCTCTAGAATGTTTTCCTTGACTCCTATAAACCCAATTATGGGAGCAGGGAGAGGAGGATGAGAGTCTGCACCCTTGTATGAGAGGCTGAGACAAGGAAATCTTTAATTCTACCACAGCCTTTTGAACATTTACATCTTCCAGCCACAGGGGCTGTGAAACTGGGAGCTCTCAGTTCAAACTAGTTCAAGGATGTTTTCCCTGGGGAAGGGTTTTGTTACCCTGTGGGGATTTCTGCCTAGATCTTTGCTCTTAGGATAAGCAACCAAAGCTTTTCTTACAGAAAGAAGCTACATCTTATACTCCTTGGGAAAAAAAAAAGTGATAAATAAGAGCCCAGAGGAGCTAGGACACAAAATTGCTGCCCTAGAGATTAGGGTTAAAAGGCTGCAGATCTGCACTCAGTGATTGCAGTAAAGCAGAACACAAATGAAAACTCAAACCCTTGAGTTTGGAGACTTTTTCTTTTCTCCCCCTCAAAAAAGAGTTCCTGCACTACAAGAGGGCAGCGATAGAACAGCAGGATGTTTGTCAAGGAAGTGTTAACATGCTAAAAGGATTCCAGCCCTTTGCAGTTGTGGCCTGACAAAATGAGAAAGAAAAGAGGAGAGATTTGAGTGCTAATAAAAACAAGCATAGTTTTGGATTATGCCAACATTTACCAGTTGGGACTTGCACAGTCTGCAAACCAGTCCTAGATTTGGGGTAGAGCCTTCACTAACGATTCTGAGAACAAAGACATGTTGACATAAGTAAATTATCTAATCCCCATCCAGTGTGTGATGTGTCAATGAGCAGGTTTAAATCAGAGGTGAATTTGTTGTTAATTACATTAGATTAACCTAAGGAAATAGAATCCCGGTCAAAGCAACAAAGTCAAGCTTTAATTCACTGACTTTCCCTCTCCAGTTGCAGCTCCAGTCTGACACTGTGCTGTGTGACTTGCTGGGCACTTGGTTTCAATCAACTCTGCCAGCACCTGCCTGTCTGGGGACAGATCATTCCTGTTAAAATAAACACCAGGTAAATGACCAGAGCAGCTTGGGCAGGGCTCTCAGGTAACTGCTGTCCTGTGCTTTAAGCTTCAGCTCTTGCTGCCCTGCTTGGGTGGGAAAGAAGGACTGAAATGGCTTTTTCCAGCTCTGATTTTCAGAAGACTGAACCAACTACAGCTCTCAGTAAGGCTGCCATGACATAAATCTTTTACTGGGCTTTATTTTTCTATTTCATTTGTGTAAATAAAATTATTGATTCTTCCATTTCATTACATATTGTCCCTGAAGTCAAAAAAAGTGCATTATCATCCTTCCTTTCAGACTGTAATTTTTAGGAAGATTTTGAATTATTTTCTCATGTTTTCCCTGAAATATTGATCCCTTACAAATGATGAACCGGCACTGAAGCTTTGAATTAATTTCATTGTTTTCCCTATTAGAAGAGAGAAGCAGAAAAAAGTTACCATAAAAATTGATGATAAAACCATCTTTCAAAGAACTGCTGTCCTTTATTATTTGTCCAGGGATATCAGGGGATTTACAGCTGCACAACTGCAGAACATTCAGGCCCCATTTCTGTACAGAGCTTGTGGAAGAGCAGAGAAATCGTGGTTTTCCCCATCATGGATTTGAAAGAGGCTCTGCAGAAATGCCACTTTTCTCCTACAGGAATTTACTGATCCTCACAGTCACGCCTTGCACAGCCCTGTCCTGTGCCAATGTCACTCTCAGGCACAGGGTGGGATTTTGGGGAAGTCCTGTGTAGGGCCAGGAGTTGGTGACCCATGGGGTTCCCTTCCAGCCGAGCTTTTTCTCATCTTCAGTTTTCATGTGGAGATATCAAAGAAAACAGAAATTTAAGTTGGCGCAATCAGCAATGAGCACGTAAAACAGGGATCATTGCAGCTGGGAATTCAGGATGTGCAGGGAGGGGTCAGAGATGGACCAGGATCTGCTCCGTGGGGCCCAGCAATGGCACAGGAGGAATGGACACAATCTGATGGCCAGGAGGTTCCACCTGGATGAGAAGAAATTTCCCCGTGCGGTGCCCGAGCTCTGAGCAGAGAGCAGAGAGGATGTGGAGCCTCCCTCACGGGGGAGATTCCAGAGCTGCCTGGGTGCAATCCTGTGCCGTGCTCTGGGATGGCCCTGCTGAGCAGGGAGGCTGAACCACATCCCCCACAGTCCCTTCCAGCCTGACCCCTTCGGGATTTTGGGATTCTGGGACTGAGGGCAATGCCCACCCGGAGAGGAACCCCGAGAGGGCGGAACCCCTGTTTGGCAGCGCTGCTGCCCGGCCGGGCTGCATAGGCGGGCGGACAGGTGAGGGCAGCAGCTCTCCTGAACAACTTCCGGTTGTGTCACGGCGGAGCGGAGTCCGGGCGGAAGTGCCCCGGGCGCCACTTCCGGCGGTGGCCATGGTGACGGCGGCGGCCAGGTGGGGACAGGAGGGGACAGGGAGGGACAGGAGGGGCCGGGGGACACCCGGGAGGGGCCGGGGAGCTGCGGGTTCGGCCCTGAGAGGGCCGGGGGGCTGGGAAATGCGGGAGAGGTCGGGAGAACGCGGCGCTGGTGCGCGCAGGGACACGCTGCGCTCTCCGGGACAGAGTTCACCGCTGGTACTGACATTAAATACCTAATTATAGATAAATCAGAGAGACAGCCGGCGGTCATGTTCTCACGGAGGTTTAGGTGGTACCTGATTTGGTAAATACATGCAAAATACTTTCTTTGGAACAATAAATGCTTCAGTTTTCTAATCGGGCCACCTTTGTTTCTGTCCCAAACACCAATAGAGGAATTCCGCGTGGGAGGGTGGAATTGCAATTTGTAACTGAGTAAAAGTGGCAGGAAGATTAATGAGAAGACGATTTAATAGAATCCTAGGCTGGTTTGGGTTGAAAGGACCTTAAATCCCATCTCATTCTACCCCTGCCAAGGACAGCGACACCTTCCACTACACCAGGTGGAGGAGCAGATAATTCCTCAATTCCAGGGTGGTTTTTGGGTGATGGAAACGTATTTTTCCCCTTCTTGCTGCAGCATGGATTGAGGTTGTTGTTTTGCATAACAATTACGGAAGAACTTGGGCAGGATGCACTGAATGACTGCTGGGATACAACAGAGGGTTTCCTTGGGTGATGCTTCAGGTAATGCCTGCGTGTTGGCAACTTCTGAGAATTCCAGTTGAGTTGTTGTTCTCCTTCTCCTGTTTGGAATGAGGAGCTCTGTCTCAATTGCTGCAATCCTCCCTAGGAGTTTTTACTGCTTTCAGAAGTTTGAATTCACTTCTATCTTCTCATTCTGGGGGTTAAATTCCCCCCCTCCACTGGAAAGGTCAGAGCCTGTATTCCCAAGGTTTGTTTTTAGAGGCAGCCCTGGCTGAGCTGGCATTGGACACTTGCTTGAATCGCTGCCATTTCCAAATTTAAGTCGGGGCTGTCCTGCTCCAGGACCGAGGGAGCTCCAGCTCAGAGTCACTGCAAGTGAGCCCCTTTCTCAGGTAGGACATTGTGCTTTCTTCAGACTAAAGTCCTCACTCAAACCTAGAGGGGCTGTGCTTTTTTCCTTAGGAAAACCAGATTTTTTTCCCCTTTCTTTTATCCCTCCAAACCTTTGGATTTGGGAATGCAGCCTCCCAGTTGCTGCTACTCGTCATGGAAAGGACAATGTGATTCTGGGAGCCTGCAGCTGCAGAATCAGTGTTGTTTGGGGAAGCTTCCAGGGGTTTGGTCTCATCTTTGCTGTCTCTAATGCACCCTTGACCTTATTAATCAATATCCATGTTCCTTCAGAAACCACTGTCCTGGCTTTCATAGGAGAACATCCAGTTTTGTTTTAAGGGGAAAGTTCTGGGTTTATTTTTAATTGGATAAATGTGATTTATTCTAAAAGTTTCCTATTTCCTCACATTATCAGTGTTCTTATTTCTGCTCTCTAATAACCTGCATGTTCCAATCCTGCCTTTTGGGATGGAGAATTGGGAATTACAGGACTTGGTTTGCACCACTTAATGAGCAGTGGCTTCTCCCATTCTGAAACCCTGGTGTTATAAACATTACCTGCTAATAACAGGGAATTTTTTTCAGTGTGAATGCCCAAATTATTGAACAGAGGTGATAGTGGGGTCTCAGACCTTTGAGCAGGAGGCCTGAGATAGTCAGTTTATCTCCAATTATGTGTGGAACCCACGTGTTCCTCACCCCCGTTTTTAATGTCTTTGGCTACTTCAGTGTTACCTAAAGTTTGTGATAGAAGGAAGTCAAAATCAAAGCAAATTTTATTGCTGTAGGTCTGAAGTACTACAGAAGTTCTTCTGTCCCAAATAATTTATTCAGCTGGGTTGTTCTCTCTTTCAAATCTGACTGAACCGATATTTTGTTTTGGGTTTTTTTTTAAGAGGCCATTTGAGCACCTTGGAAGAAGGCACTGCATCTGCATTCCCCAGTATAAAGGGATTTACATCTCTGATTGGCAAATCATTCTCTCTTGCTCCTCTCCCTTCTCTTCCCCATCCCCTGCTTCCCCTCCCCAGAGCTGTTACCTGTTGGTTCAGACTCCAGCCAGGAATCTGCCAGAGCAGGTTGTTGCTCCTGCCTGGGTTCTTGGTTTGCTGCAGCCCTCAGGCAGAGATGGACAATCTGCCCAGTTCCTGTGTATAACATGGAGAAAAAGGAAAGAAAAACAATAAAAGACTTGGAAATATTTTTCACATCTTACTATGCTTTAGTTAGGAGAGGTGTCAGGAAAGCCCCCTCTTCCCAGTTACCTTTTCACTTGCATTTCACTGGTACCAGAGCAGGGCCAGATTTTTCCAGTGCCTCATGAAGGAAGTGCCACTGCACCTGCCAGCTCCCACTTTGGAAATAATGAAAGAGCCTAAACGTGGGCTGAAGGGTTTTTTTTTAATTCCAGAATGTTCTGTAAGCCCAATGTCAGCACAGCACCTGCTGTCCCTGCCCACACCTCGTGTTGTGAATCTTGAGAGATCTTTGAGAGAACAAAAAAAGGGGAATCATAAAGAAGGCAGCTGCTTTCAATGACCAGCTGAGCATGAACCAGTCAGGAGAACCTTCTCATGCAGTCTGAAAATCCAGTGGCTTTATGTCAAAACATCTCTTTCCCAGAAATTATTTTAGGGAAGATCCATTCTCTTATGTCAAATGAACTGTAGCAGTCCCTGGCTGCAAACCAGTACAAAATACACTGTGTGCACTCCCTCAGCTCAGGGCTGGAGGAATAAGATGCTTTGCAGTGGCCTGAGCTGAATCCTCCTTTTGAGTTTCTGCTTTCCCACTCTGGGCACACTCCCTGTGCCCAGGGGAGCTGCTGTTCCCATGTCTCCCTGCATTATCCACAGGAGACCACACCAGGAAGGACTGCAGACACACATGAGTCAGTTTGGGAATGGGAAGCTCCAAAGGAGTACAAGAAGATTTGTGTTCTGACTTGATGGCTTTGTTTCTAGACCCTGCCAAGTTTATTTAGAGCTGTCTTTATGTATTATTTTATTGTGTTCCAGCTGTACCCCCAGAAATACTTATTTTAATCAGTTCACTACTATTTCAGCAAGCTGTTCACTGAGCAGCTATTTGAGGAATTCTCTCCAAGCCCCTGATGGATATCTGGAAGAGCCTGACATTTTCCACATTAGCTCTGTTCCATGGCATGCAGAACCTCTGCCATCCCCTCAGTTCCACACAAGCTCAGTCCTACTCAATGACACTGAATTCTGCCTTGGCATTGTAGTGACCTCTTATTTTCTGCTTCTTGTGCTGTCCTTTTGTTTGAAGGAGCACAAGTTGTGTGCCCAGAATGTCCCAGTATCTTTCCAGATAGAAGATTGCCTGTCTTGCAGTTCAGACTGTAAGAGTTCAAACTCTGCCTGCATGAGAAAGAAGAAGGGAAGGGAAAATATTTCCCTGATGTTTGTTTTTGACTTCATGTGTGACACAGAAGATTTCAGGAAGGGGTTGTAATTAACTTTGCTCTTACACCAAGCTATGATAAAAGCTAAGGGATATACAGAGGGAAAATCGGTGGCCTTTTCACAGAAGTCCCAGTTGCTCTTTGGCCCTGGAGTAAGCTGTCACATAAACTATTCCCTTGAAGGAATGGCTTAGCAAGGGGATTAGGGCTATGCCTTGGTATCAGAATCCAACTCCAGCATGAGATTTCAGTGTGTTAAGCAAATAACTGGCTCAGGGAGAAAACCTGGAGCCTCCAAAAGACAGACTGGCTTATATCCATCTGGGATAATACACAGTAGCTGATCTCTGGCTTGTAGATACTCTGGTACTGGCTGTTCTAGAGAAATCTGAACCCTTTTATACAATCAGAAGAATGTAGAGAAATATCCCAGCCCTGAGGAAATTCCAAACAAGAGGGTGAATTTAGGGCAAAACACGGGAACAGCATCCCTGAACCCAAGCTTGTTACGTGACAGCTGACAGGATGCAATGCCAAGTGTCCTGCTGGGATGTTCACATTACTATTAAATGCTTTAACTTGGGTACTGATGTGAACTTTCCAAAGCCTAAATGAAGGGATGAAAAAATCTGCTGAAGATACAGAGGTATCTTGGTGGTTTATTGGTGGTCTAAGGCAGGGTTAAGAAAAATAATTTCAAAACAGTTTTTCAAGCCTTTGCTCATTTTCTTCATGGTGAAATGATCTCTTTCCTTTTATCCTGTGGCTCTAGGAAGACAGTCCAGAAAGGAAAGCTGATGGATTTCACAAGCACTGTCATCATCCCGCTGCTTTTTGGCAGCTTGGGGATCTTCGCGCTGTTCCGGCTGCTGCAGTGGGTGCGGATGCGAGCTTACCTGCAGGAAGCAGTGGTGGTGATCACAGGGGCCTCCTCTGGCCTGGGGAAAGGTATGGACCCAAAGCAGGGCACCAAGGGCAGGACAGGCATGGGGCTGTGGCAGGAGCAGCTCTTGGAATAAAGCAGTAGTGATCTGAAAGTTCCTGTTGATCTGAGTTCTGAGAGACGTGGCTCCCACCTGAGTTACAACCACAGCCAGTGCAGACTGGGATGCAAGAAAGTCTCAGTGTTTGGTACAGAAAATTTTAATCATCCTGTATAAACTGGAGCTCATCAAACAAGGAATCAGATGCTGCTCTTGTGCTGTCAGGGGTCCTTGCCCTAAATCCTGAAAAAGCCAGGAAGCTAAATTGTTTCTTTAAAACCTCCCAGAAGTGGTATTCTGCAGTCATGTACTTCCAGCTGCTCTTCCAAACTTTCCACTCCTCCTTCTCCCTCATCCTCAAGTTAAGGTACCTTTCCTCTCATGGTACAAATCCATCCACTCTAAAGTTAAACTCTTGGCATTATTTAACACCAGGAAGTATTTTTTTTTCCAGCTGAAACTTATGTTTTGCTTCAGTGGCTACATTCTCTAATTCTGCTTTCTATAATTGCTTTAAAAGCTGCTTGAAGAGAAGACAAGGTGCTCTCTGCCAGCAAGGCCTTTCATTAGGATGAGTACATTTATAGAACAAATAGAGCTTTAATTGATGCTGCCTTTGCATGTGAGCTTGTCCCTAAGGACAGGGGTGTTCAGGAACTGGCCAAAGGAGATGAACTGGTTCTCTCTGCCTGCCTCAACCAAGGAGTGGGAGTGGTAAAGGATCTTGTACTTTTCATCAAGAAGAGAGGAAATTAGTATTCCAGGAGAAACCTTCCAGGTGGAGCTCCGTCTGTGCTGTGGGGTGTAGCGACTTCCACCACTGTACAGTAAAGTTTCCTCCCTTATTGACTCATTTGCAAGATCTTTTACAACTTCCCCTTACTCCTAGTTATTAATACACCAGACCACTTCTAATTACTGTGTGTTCATTGCCATCCACTGTCATCCCTTATGCAAACAAGCAGTTTGTCCCTCTGGCTCCCAGAGGGGACAGGAACATGCAATTAGGAGGACAATAGCCTGGCATCCCTTTGCCAGGCTTTTCCAAATGAAGAGAATCACCTTGATGAAGGTGATTAAATCTCAGGCTCCCAGAACCTCTGGAGGTTCTGGAGGTGTTCATTAAAATAAAAAGTCCTAAGACCTGTGTTAGATGACTTAAACAAGCTGTGGTCCCTCTTAAGAAGAGCATAAAGTCAAAAATGGAGACACAGGCAAATTTGACCAGCTAAGGGGGAGGATGTCTAACCAGCACAGTATCTGTGAGCACAGCAGCTGCCTCACCACTATCATGTGTCTCTCACAGTCTCACACGTGGCTGTGACCTTGCTGTAAATCAGCCTGGCCATCACACAGCAGCAGTAAAGCCACCTCAGACCCTGCCAGCAAACAGCAGTTTTAGCTATCACCAGGTCTGATGTGAATCTGTCCTTTGTCTGGTATTCATATGCCTATTTTGCTCTCTTCCTTGCTTCCTCCACAGAATGTGCCAAAGCTTTCCATGCAGCTGGATCCAAGCTGGTGCTCTGTGGCAGAGACAGTGAGAAGCTCAAAGAGCTGGTGCAGGAGCTTTGTGCTGTGAAGAATCACCGCAAAAATGTGAGTGTGGGCCAAGGACAGGATTTCTGCTTGGGTTGTTACAGAAGTTACAGAATTGCCTGTGGGCTGTTCTCTTGAGCAATAGGAAAAATGCAACTCCGTGGTTAGGGGTAGAGGCTGATATAGGAGTACACTGAGCTGTCATTCCTTGTAAAAGCCCCGCAGAAAGAGGCCTCGTGGTTAGAAATAGAAGCGAAAGCACACGAGCACAGAGTGCCCAAACTCTTGCACCTCATACACTGAATCTGGAAAAGTGACTTTCTTTCTGTTGGCTTTTATTTTTTATGTCTATGCCTGCTGACAGTGGCTAAGAAAGGTACTGCTGGCTTCTGCAGAAAACAGTTACATTTGGCCTTTTTCAGATGCATTTCCTTTGACAACAGGAAACTTTAGTACTTGAGGACGATCTCCCTTGTCCCTTTGCTAGGCTCAGGGATAAGGAACAAGCTACAGGAGCAGAGAAAGACAAGCACAACCTGCTTCTGTCATGAATTCCTGCCACATGGAACTGCTGCACTGTAGTTGTACAGGGCCTGGATGGCTCCTGTGTTTCCAGTGCTGGGAGATCCCATCACCAGCTGGCACATCCAGCACTGAACTGTGTTTTGCTAACTTCAGTTTATTCACAGACACACGAGCCTCACACTGTGGTGTTTGACCTCTCGGACACCAAAACTGTGGTAAATGCTGCTGAGGAGATCCTGAAGGCCTTGGGTCACGTGGACATCCTGATCAACAATGCTGGCATCAGCTTCCGAGGCACAATCGTGGACACAGGACTGGATGTGGATAAGAAAGTGATGGAAACAAATTACTTTGGACCTATAGCCCTCACCAAAGGTACCTATGAGCCACAGGATTGGGCTGATGCCTCTGCAGACCAGCACAACTGAGCACAGCTTCATTTTGTGATTGTCATTATACTTGGTACAGGCATGGGGTGAAGGGAGGTTTGGGGTTATGGGCAGGCCTGAGGGCACGACTGTGTGGAAAATATCCCACTGGAGATGATCCCTGGTTCCATCTCCTGATGCTAGCCTGGCAGGGACTTGGGAAGAGGTCCAGTTATCCTGTCTGCACTGACAGAACTCTGGAGAACGTGGTGAGGGTTGCAGTGGAGCTGCAGCTTTCCTAGGAAACTTTAGTTACACAGAAAGCTCAGCCCAGAGCGTGTCAGCTGCAGGAAATGGGAAGATGTTCTGGTGGCAGGAAAAGCACGTCCTGCTGCTCACTGTGTGGGAGATCAGGGCTGCCACAGCAGCTCTTGTGCAGCCTCTGGCACAAGGAACCTCCTCACAGGTGAATGTGCCAGCCAGCCAGAGCTTCCATCAGAGGCATCCCAAGCACTGTCCCAACCCCTGCACTGAAGAGAGATCTTGTAATTCCCTTCAGCATCTCTTGAATGCTCTGAAAGCTTTGATTCTTGACAGCAGCAATGGCAGGACTGTTGTCTGAATGGGTCTTTTCTGTCCTTTGCTAGCACTTCTCCCCTCCATGATCAAGAGGAGACAAGGCCACATTGTGGCCATCAGCAGCGTGCAAGGCAAAATAAGCATTCCTTTCAGATCAGCATGTAAGTACCTCCACAGAAGATGGGAAAGACATATTTGGGGCACCAGACTGAATAAATACTTGGCTCCTGCTTCCACATTTAACTCTCCATGGAATTGGCTGTGTGCAGGGAAGGCAAAGCTGTGGATCACCCTCAGTGGGGTCACAAACCACTGACAGCAGTCTTAAATAAAAAATCTTAGCCCCATCCTTAAGTTTTTAAGGGATGGAGAATATGTTTTGAAAAGAGCTTGGTAGTCCTATCTTAACACTTGAGAGTCACTATAATTCCATAATTTTATGGTATTTTATCCTTGTCATTTGTCTGCATTTTCTCCTCTAAGAAAGCAGGAATTTTTTGTTTTAATAAATTATGAAGTGCCATAGTACAAACAATACCAGAACAAAAGCCTAAACAATGTTGATCCAGCAAACTCTTCATGCTAAATCAGTTATAACAAGAAATATTGGTGGGATTACTGGGAAAAAACCTTTTAAAAGATGGATGAACTAAGAGGAGAGCATTTGACACGCAAGCATCTGTAAATCACTGAAAGTAAACACCAGAAGTAGAGTGGTGAAGGCATATGGTGGGTCAGGAATGATGCTGGGTGGGGGAGAGCCTGGAATGTCTGAGCCATGGGGTTTAGCAGGTGATGTGGGTCCAATTGCTACAAGAAGTATGTTCTGAGGAGCTCCCAGAGCATTTGCACAGGGACCAGGAGCCACATGGATCTGGCAGCAGGAGCTCAGCCCTTGCCTGGGTCCTCACAGGGTGTGCAACCTGTGCTGAGCTGGCTCTGGTGCTGCTGGCGTGGCAGTGACCAAGAAAAAGGAGTCACTCAGCCATTTCACGGGGGAAAATCCTGCACTAGGAGCTTCCCTGCTCTGCCTGCCTGTGTGATCTGGTGTTGCCTTGTGTGCAGCCAAGCCCTGAACCAGTGCTCAGCACGTGCAGGGCAGCCAGCTCTGCCTTCCAAAGCCTTTGGGTCTCCTTTATCAGGAGTGGGAGGCAGCTTGGGTTCACTCTGAAGCGCTTTGGCACGGCTGTGATATTAAATTCAGGATCCCAGCCAGTTTTCAACTTGAGTTTACATTTTGTCTTCCTAAATTGCCCTGACTCCCACTACCTGTTGCTGCCATTCACTAAACAAAAACAAATGTAGAGGCTGGAGAACAGCTCTTGGGTTCCCATTGAGAAGTCGCTGCATTGCAGTGAAAGATCCATTCAGGAAGGGAAAATTCCTTCAGCCCTGCTCCTTCTCCTTGGTGCACAATCCTTTTCCTGTTTTCCAGATGCTGCCTCTAAGCATGCTACCCAGGCCTTCTTTGACTGTCTGCGAGCAGAGGTGGAGCAGTATGACATTGAAGTGACAGTTGTGAGCCCTGGATACATCCAGACAAACCTGTCCCTCAACGCTGTCACAGCAGATGGATCTCGCTATGGAGGTGAGAGACCTCTCACTGCCCTATTTCTAAAGCATTTCCATGTTATTAGAACGTGTGTTTGCAACACATGGCCTCTGGTGGGAACACAGAGTTAGCCCTGAAGGATCAAAAACCAACTTTAGATGCAGGATAGCAACAGCGAGCCCCAAAATTTAGCTTTCCCAGACAGCAACTATAGCCTTCTGGGCCAACCATGAGGAACACCTACACAACTGGAATAAAAACCAAAACAAGCAGCCATGTGCAGTTAGAGCATTCCTAGGAAAGGTTCCTCAGTGAGGGTTTACCTGCTGGTGTTGCTGCTCACTCAGCTTTCCCTTGGCAGTTATGGACAAGACCACGGCCGAGGGACAGACGGCGGCCGAGGTGGCTCGGGTGGTTCTCAATGCAGTGGGACAGAAGAAGAAGGAAGTGCTTGTGGCTGGCCTGACGCCCTGCCTGGCTGTCTACCTGAGGAACCTCTGCCCCAGGCTCTTCTTCACCTTAATGGCATCTAGAGCAAAAAAGGAGAAAAAAGCAAAGGGCTCTTAGAGCTCAGCTGCCTTGAGCAGGGAGAGGCTGAGCCCCTGCAGTCGGCTGGGACATCACTGGAGGTGCTCCTGCAGGAAAATCCTTTCTCAAAATGCTGTTTACTATTGCATGGAGACTGGGAAGTGGTTTTCCCCACTCTGCTGGAGTATAGCACCTAAACCTCAGCTGGAGAAGGAGGGGTGCTCGGACAGTGGGGGAGAGCTGAGGCTGCAGGGGAGGGGTCAGGGGAACACTGCAGCTGGGGAGGCCCTGGCTGGGAGACTCCTCACCTCACTCCAGGCATGCTCAGCTTTACTGGCCTGCTACAAATAAAACCCACCTGTTCTGCCTTCACACGAGCAGACCTTGGCTGTCCCCACCCCTGTGAAATACAGTCCTCAGCTGGGAGCTCTCGTGATCAGTGTCTCATTCCCACTCCTTCCAATCTGATCCAGGACATGCTGCATGCAGTGGGAAACTTCAGAGCCTCTTCCTTTACCAAGTCCTGTGCCAAATCATCTGATAAATTAAGCTCAGTCCAGTGCCACTTTTAAAGAAGTAACTGATGTACAATTTGGGTGTATTTGGCCATCATTTTACCTGTCTGAATCATGCCCTACTGATGTACTGGGACAGTTAATTCTGCAGTGACAGCACTCTGTGAATCCCAGCCCAAGGAATGCAGGAAATCACTGAACAGGTAGAACACAGCAAGGCATCTGCTGCCAGGACACGCTGCACAGGTGACAGCAGCACACCTGGGCCACCTGCAGCACAGAGCTGGTGTGATCCTGTGGATGCCAGCCACTCTCTGGCACTAGAGAAGAATCCATGTGTGTAGGGTGCAGAGTGTAGCAGACAGACCCTTTGTTCTCATCTGCTTTAAAGCAATCACAGATACTAATTAGTATCACATCCAGTGAGGAATGATATCTGCCTGTTCAGGTATCACTTCAGGGAGCCTGACAGCCTGAAGGGGTGCCATGTTCCACTCCTCACCCCTTCTCCTCATGTGAGGGACAGCAGCACCACTAGGAAAAAGGAATTGGCTGCACCGAGATAGGACAGAAATAATCTTAAAATTGAAATAAACTCTAATTGTAGGAACCAAGGTCCAGACCCCTCCTGCCACCTCCATGCACTTGCCAGCATTTTCCATGTGTCCTGCCTCACGTGTCCTGCCTGGGAGTGCACATCTGATGACAAATAAATTACAGTGCTATGAAATTAATCCCTTGGTCTATTCCAGCTCCTCACAGCACGTAACATAAGAGGAAGGAAAAGCAGGAGGGTTTTGTTTTCTTACATCCCTGCAAGGTGCTGTTGTACCAGCAGTAGCTGCAGAACAACATACTTTATCCCAGCCCTGTTTATGGGACGTGCTGGCTTAGTGTGAATCCACACAGAGGATTAATCACACAAACTCTGATACTGGTGTGCAAGCTCAAAAGGACCTTCTCCTTCTAAAAGGCTTTTCTTAACTTCAGATTTATAAATGATCTCTGAGAACCAGGATGTGTTTAATGATGACAATGCTGCTGCTCTGTCAGGACATCCATGCTCTGCCACCTTCCCTGTGGCTGAGGCTGCAGCTGTGTCACAGAAAGGCCTTGAGTTCGACTGACAAGTTGAAGCTTTCAGGAGTGCAGACACCTTTTTTCCTGTTAAGATAGGAAAGCAAGACATTACCTTCTCTGCCTCTCCACAAGGGGAGTGTTGGTGTTAGTTGTGCTTTTCCTTATGTTTCCCATGCTCAGATCCTCAGTTTCTCACTGAATTGCAGTGCTCCTACCAGGCTTGTTCAGCTGCTCCATGTTCTGGTGTTTCAGGTCATGGCTACCCAGGAAGGACCGAGGGGCTGCTTTGCATTTCTGTGTTCCCATCCAGGGCACTGAGGGTGAAACACATCAGGCCTGAGGGAAAAATTATGTGTGGGGAGTTACTGTAGTTACTGTGGGAATTACAGCTCCAAGGCAGAGGTTGCTGAGGGTGCATCCATTCCCTTTGGAAGTAAATTCCCTCTCTGTGACAGGGGAAATGCTGCACACTCCAGAGCACATCCACAATGGGTAGGGTGGGCAGCAAAGTGTGGGGGCTTCTGAAGGGAGGTTCGTCCCCAGCCACTGTTATTCCACTGAGCTACTGGCACTGGGGACAGCAGAAACAGCACCACTCCACATGGATGAGAATTTTTTTGAAGTTGTTTTACCATTTCACTGTGCACTAAAATACCCCTCAGGACCTCTCTCATTCTCCCAGGTCACCTTGTGCAGCTACATCCCAGACTGACTAACAACCAGAATGTTAAAAA
Organism: Parus major; assembly: GCF_001522545.3. NCBI lineage: Eukaryota > Metazoa > Chordata > Aves > Passeriformes > Paridae > Parus > Parus major. The sequence goes on along the minus strand of NC_031783.1, from coordinate 13,319,310 downwards.
GCATTTTAGCTATGTTATCACTGAGATTCCTTGGAAAACAAGCCCCTCTGCCTCTCCACCTCAGAATGGAGTAACAGCTGGTTTTGAATCAGACCTACCCATTGTGACAGCTAAGCTGACTTTTCACCTTTCCTCCTGCAGTAAGAGACCCCAGGAAACTTGCTAATTCTTAATTCCAATCTCTGATGCCAGCCATGAATTTAGGGAACCTGTCATAGTGATCATTCCAGACCAGGGGAAGCTTAACACAAAAAAGTACCAGGAACCCAGAGGTTTGGTGCAGGAAAGGAACTAACAGCTCTGAGAATTATTCTGCACTGAGTAAAACAAAGACCAGGAACGCCTTTGGTGTGGCCAGCACAAAGGTACTTCATGTGTAGCAGTAAGCAGTATTAGCTGTGGCAGATGTGCTGCTGGCTTCAAATCCATCCAGCAGGGACTCTGGAGACACGTCAGGGTGGAAGGGCAGCCTGCCCAGCCTGGCCTAACCACTGAAAGATGAAGTAGTTGCATTTCTTTGGCTCCTCTCTGCCAAGGCAACTGTACATTGTTGCTATAAATAGATACTCTGGATCCCAGCTTCTTTTAACCTTGGAGGGAGAGAGCTCAGCCACTGTACAAAGGGCTGCTGCCACCCAGAAATGTCTCAGTGCCACTGGAGCTCCTCCAGCCCACTCATGTACAGCTGCCTGTGCTGGTGCTAAGGACTGAGAACACCCAGCAAACCCAGTTTGCCCAGCACACCACAGTGGGCTGCATGTCCTGCTCACAGAAAAACTGTCCCAGCAGAGAAGCACAAGTCAGAACCATGGTCAGAACAGCCATGGAGGCGAGGACAGGGAGAGTCCTTGGTGCTTGCTGTGGCAATTTGGAGAGATAAAGACAGAAAAGCAGAATTTGGGGTCTGACCCCTGTCAAGGTCAGTGTTTCAGCTGTGAAGGGCAGGCTGCAGCTCCCACTGGAGCAGGGAGCACACAGTGCACAGGCAGCTCTCACTGCAGGCCTTTGCTCTCCTATTCCAAATGTAACACCTGGAGCAGTGCCAAGCTGGCCCTGCCAATGCCAGCCACACCTATTCTCCATGTGGTGGGAGGAGATTACAGACAGCAAGCTCCTATCTTTTAAAAATAACTGGCAGATCTCACAGAGGAGTAAATGCTTCCCATTCTAAGAACAAGATTTTGAGCTTAGAGCTAAAAAATGAATTAATGAACAGTACTGAATTCTAAAATTTCAGGTAACACAGTTACAAGATGCAGTCACGTGGATGCCTTGCAGCAGGAGCAGGCAGCTCCTGTGTTCTAGGCAAAAGCAGTGGAATTGTGTGGTCAGGGCACAGCACAAAGGTAAGGCAAGTAGGTTCCCACCTTGGCAGCCCCCAGCCCTGCTTGTGGCTCAAGGCATTTCAGAGATGTATCCACCTTAGGAAGAACTCCTACAAGAACTAAGCAGAATGTGTTTGTAGCTGGACACTTAAAGTGGTATCACTATGATAACAGTGACAAGAGAGCAAGAGCATTTGAAATTCTCATCCTTTAATGGTCAATGATAACTTCTGGCTGGTTCTGTGTAATACAATTAAACAATATACTTAAATGTTTCCCAAAAAAAAAAAAAAAAAAAAAGGAAAAAAAAAAAAATTAAAAACACTCAAACACCTTCTTTCTATTGTATTCTTTCATCGACATTCTGCTGCTGGATTGGACTCCCCTGGCCTAACATACGGATCTCAAGTCACCACACATCCACATCTCAAGTGTAACGAAGAACTGAAAAACCTTGGTGCACCAGTGATGTGTTATTTGAAAAATAACAGCTCTATTAAACCAAATCCTTCCCAGTCTCCACCGCTTCTCAAAGAGGAAAAACAAAATGTTACTGTGGGAGTCTTAATACACTTGTCTTTGTGGGTTTCTCTCTTCCCTGCTGAAGTCATACAGCGTAGAGTTCATAGATCTTCTTTACACAGTACACCAGGGCAGCGAGTGCTATCGTGTTGTGCAGTCTCTTTCTGTGCAGGTCGTCCTTCCTCACCAGCACCACGGGAGTGGACGAGGTGAGCGTATGCAGGGGCAGGCGCGAAAGTTTATAGGCATCGTACTCGACCTGGTACTTGCAACAGGGATCAAACTGCCAAGAGATCCCGTAGAGGGTGCAGCAAGCCACGCTCAGCACTCCAGCGGGCAGGGAGATGTAGTGAGAATAATCTACTGGCAGTGCCAGAGGGGTGAAGAGGCAGGTGGTGCCCGCCAGCACGGCCGTCTTGTGCAGGCAGTTCCCCACGGTGATCCAGCGCGCCGTCTCGTCGCCGATGCGCGTGGGCTCGATCACGATGTACTTGTACTGCGCTTCCAGCGCCTGCTCCAGCTCGTACTCAAACTGGTCCTGAGCATTCTCCCCGTTGTAGATCTCGTGCACAATGTAACAGTCCGTGGAGGACAAGGTCACCCTGGTAAGGGGAAATGAAGAATTAAAACTACAGGGCTGAAGGACAGGCCGTTCACCCACCCGGCTGGGAGAGCAGGACAGAAGTGCCTCAAGTGAGGGCAGCCCCTCGAGGTCACTGCCTCTGTTTCACAACCAGCAGCTTCTCAACTCAAGCTTCATTTCGCATCAGCTGATTACTCCTGCTGTACAATAATTCATCCCAAAAGAAGGCAACATATTTTTCTTACCTTTTCCTAACTTGGAGGATCTAGAACAATTTGAGAAATAGGGTCTTGTAACAGTCCTGAAATGCTTTCTCACACTGATACCCAAGCTATTTCTTTGGAGAGAGCAGAAGTGTCACACCTTAGTGACCACAACACATCACTGAACAAACCACACAGGCTTCAGGAGCTTTCACAGAAACCAAGACAAGCAGTTCAATCCTCATTGATCCAGGAGAACAAGCCGCTCTGGGAGGTATGGAGAGAGGAAGCATCTCCAGATGAATACATTTGCTTTCTGCTGCAGCTTGCTATTTAGTCCTCTATATTAACACAGCCTGGTAAATCCAACAAGGATGGCCAAGGAACACTGCTGAAAGGGAAAGTGAAGAAGGCAGCAGAACATTCAGTTTTTGGCAGAATGCTTCACTCCATCTCCTGAAGTGGGATGCAGTAAAGCAAGATACAAGTAACTTTTTAACCCAGGCAGACTTAAGCAATGAAGAAAGAGCTGCTCACTTCACCTGGGAGCCCATTTCATACTCAGGGAATTCAGGGAACTTGTATTGGAGCAGCAGCTTTTAGCTACTTAATGTCACATCAATTTCCACCTTCTTCACCACATCACTTTCCATCTGCAGCTACATTCACATACAGACTGCTAAGAAATAGCATTATGATTGTTTACCAGCTCTGAGAAAGGGTAAAAACCTATCCATCAGAACCAGGCAAAATTCTCCCTTCTAAGCAGAAATGAATATTTCTGACATACTTGTGCTTAACCAGAGCAAAACTGAGCACGTGGCCTAGCAAAGATAAAAATATCTAGCAGATTCCTTTGGCAGAAGGAGAACAAATCACACATCTGACCTGATCACAGCAGACAAAACAGCCTCATCCCAACATCATTTAGACCCCCGTGATATCAGGAGGAACACACTGCTGATGTAGAGAACAGAATGAGCACTTTTTGCTCCATTAGTACAGTGGTACTTATGTGCATGCACTGGAAAATAAGGGAGAAAAATACACATTCACAAGCTGCTGTTGCCAAACATTATCCTTAATGTGCAGCTCCACTCAGGCTGCAAAGGGGATTGAGCAGTGGCCAGCTGTAATCAAGAATATTGTTAAATTACAAGCTGTTGCAGACCTGCTGGGTTTGTAACAGCAGCAAACATCAACCAGCAGGACCTGAGAGGCACCACCCTCTCCCAAAGCAGAGTCATAAGCAGTTTCATTAAAAGTCCAGCTGGAATTTATATAACCTACAAGGAAAACTCAACTTACAATGTAGTTATTGAGTTCCTTGCAGTGCATTTCCCCTTTGGCCTGTTCATGGGTAGAAAGAAAAATAAAAATCCACCTTAATTCTGTGTATGCCGGGGGCTTCTTTAGGGCAAAGAGCTTGTCAGACATTGTTGAGAAAATTACCATTAACCCTTTCAGCACAGGATGTGGTGGGCTCTGCTGTTCTGCAGTGAACTGAGGTATTTAAACTTTAAGGACAGGACCTATATAAGGAGTTTCTAACCAGAAACCAGTCAAGCAGGTGTTACACTGACACCAAGGACACAGCTGGTCATAGTTTCTGCCAAGGATTCTTTTCCCTGATAACAGCTGCTCCAAGCGCAGCTTCTGCTAAATCAAAAATTCCAATTTCATTGCAAAAGACATATAGAGGCTTAAGGTAACTGCACACCACCACCCATGACTTTGTGAAACCACTTGCTAGGGCATAATGACTTCATGGAAAAGCTATTGCTGAAAGGCATTTTCAAGCTGGAAGCCAACCCAGTGCTAACACAACCCTCCAGACAAAATAATGTATTTCCAACTTTCAGTGTTTTGTAATACCTGGGAACATGCAGATGGGTCTGCAAAACAGAGAAGCAGAATTCAAATTCAACTAAGAACTTCCCAGAGGCTTAGGAACAGCACAGTTGCTGTCATTCAGATCTCCCTGTCATCACTGGAAAAACATGGATTAAATGAGCCCATTCCTTCCCTGCCTGTACAAGAGCCATTGGGAATGGAGCTTCTAACGCCAAGAATTCAGTATCCACATTACATGACATTTCTCCAGGCTCAGCATCAAGACACGTGGCACTAACCCATCAGCCTCATTTCTCCTTGCTCAGTTCTTTTCTTTTCTTCCCTCTGAACACCTTTTTTTTCCTTTCACCATCATTGTACAAGCAGATCCACACCACAAACAGCCACCTGTCAGCAGGAATCCAACAGACTGGCCAGAGGCAGCACTGTCCATCTCCTCTGGAATTTTTTGGCTTGCCAGGCTCTGGGGCTTTATAACAATAAAGATGAGAAAAGCACAGTCCTCCAATGCCAAAACAAGCAGAATTTAAAGTATGTTCTGCTGGGAAAAATAAAAATCACTGGGAACTGAACAGCACAAAGACTTCATCCATGAAAAGGTCTGCCCCCCAACTGTGCTGTTTCTCCAAATGAATCCTCTAAAATCAGAATAAATCTGTATCACAGTGCTGAAGCTGCAAATGGCAAAACAGCCAATCCAAAAATGACAAATGAAAAGATATCTGCTCAAACAGGACATGTGAAGAGTCAGCAAGGCAGGCAGCAAGTCTCTATTTCTGCACAGGGAGGTGGGGTTATCATGTATTACTTCCACACAAGAACTGGCTGCCCCTGGAGTACGGAAAGCTGAGAACTGTTTGGATTTCAGATGATACAGAAAAAGACACAGATATGTGGGCTTGAGGAGGTTTCAGCTGAGGACTTCACAGAGGCAAGCCTCTCCTGACACAGCCTTTCCATTGAATAAAGCTGCTGCACATGAACAAATCCAGTCAAAGCAACTGGATTTGCTCAAACACTGGAGGCCGTGGAGTTTGCCTTTTGGAGCTTGTCACCCATCCCCAGCCATGACAAACACAACTGCAAAGCTGTGCAAGCAACTCTGAGCTGGCATCCACCACCTCTCAAATGTGGGGATTTTACATAAACTCCACCTTAAAAGAATAGTAAATAACCAGAGAGCACCTAATGCCAGAAGACATAAAATGCTGCCAGGTGTTCATTAGCCTGACAGGCTGTTCACTAGATAGACCAAAGCCTGAAAGCAGTTGTTAATATTATTCAATCAAATGATTTTCCAGGACCTGTAAGAGGGCACAGTTAGAACATTGTACAGCTGTTCTATAGGAATAGTTCTAGGCCTTACATCCAAATATTTGATCTAATGCAGCTTCAGGCATTCTATGTTTGAGAACTTTTAGTGTCTCATTCTTGGTGCTGAATGAATGCCTGGATGAGGGAATGTGACAGAACTCTCAGCATTCAACACAGCAAGATGTAAATCACTTAAAACTCAACGATGTCAAATTTTAGTATTGCCAAAGTTATAAATAAGGAATCCATTGTTAACAGAGCTACAGCAGCAGGAGAGGCAGAAGTGTCTGTTAGCTATACAGCAAGCTTCAAATTACATTTGGATTGTCTTCCTAACATGGGAATATGGGAGAGCACCAGGAGAGGGTGAACAATAGCAGCTCCAGCAGTTCATCAAATCCTGAAATGGTTTGGGTTGCAAGGGACCTCAAAGCCCATCCAGTTCCAGTCCTCTGCCNTGTAATACAATTAAACAATATACTTAAATGTTTCCAAAAAAAAAAAAAAAAAAAAAAGGAAAAAAAAAAAAGAAAGCAGCTCTCACACCCCTTCTTTCTATTGCTTTCTTTCATCGACATTCTGCTGCTGGATTGGACTCCCCTGGCCTAACATACGGATCTCAAGTCACCACACATCCACATCTCAAGTGTAACGAAGAACTGAAAAACCTTGGTGCACCAGTGATGTGTTATTTGAAAAATAACAGCTCTATTAAACCAAATCCTTCCCAGTCTCCACCGCTTCTCAAAGAGGAAAAACAAAATGTTACTGTGGGAGTCTTAATACACTTGTCTTTGTGGGTTTCTCTCTTCCCTGCTGAAGTCATACAGCGTAGAGTTCATAGATCTTCTTTACACAGTACACCAGGGCAGCGAGTGCTATCGTGTTGTGCAGTCTCTTTCTGTGCAGGTCGTCCTTCCTCACCAGCACCACGGGAGTGGACGAGGTGAGCGTATGCAGGGGCAGGCGCGAAAGTTTATAGGCATCGTACTCGACCTGGTACTTGCAACAGGGATCAAACTGCCAAGAGATCCCGTAGAGGGTGCAGCAAGCCACGCTCAGCACTCCAGCGGGCAGGGAGATGTAGTGAGAATAATCTACTGGCAGTGCCAGAGGGGTGAAGAGGCAGGTGGTGCCCGCCAGCACGGCCGTCTTGTGCAGGCAGTTCCCCACGGTGATCCAGCGCGCCGTCTCGTCGCCGATGCGCGTGGGCTCGATCACGATGTACTTGTACTGCGCTTCCAGCGCCTGCTCCAGCTCGTACTCAAACTGGTCCTGAGCATTCTCCCCGTTGTAGATCTCGTGCACAATGTAACAGTCCGTGGAGGACAAGGTCACCCTGGTAAGGGGAAATGAAGAATTAAAACTACAGGGCTGAAGGACAGGCCGTTCACCCACCCGGCTGGGAGAGCAGGACAGAAGTGCCTCAAGTGAGGGCAGCCCCTCGAGGTCACTGCCTCTGTTTCACAACCAGCAGCTTCTCAACTCAAGCTTCATTTCGCATCAGCTGATTACTCCTGCTGTACAATAATTCATCCCAAAAGAAGGCAACATATTTTTCTTACCTTTTCCTAACTTGGAGGATCTAGAACAATTTGAGAAATAGGGTCTTGTAACAGTCCTGAAATGCTTTCTCACACTGATACCCAAGCTATTTCTTTGGAGAGAGCAGAAGTGTCACACCTTAGTGACCACAACACATCACTGAACAAACCACACAGGCTTCAGGAGCTTTCACAGAAACCAAGACAAGCAGTTCAATCCTCATTGATCCAGGAGAACAAGCCGCTCTGGGAGGTATGGAGAGAGGAAGCATCTCCAGATGAATACATTTGCTTTCTGCTGCAGCTTGCTATTTAGTCCTCTATATTAACACAGCCTGGTAAATCCAACAAGGATGGCCAAGGAACACTGCTGAAAGGGAAAGTGAAGAAGGCAGCAGAACATTCAGTTTTTGGCAGAATGCTTCACTCCATCTCCTGAAGTGGGATGCAGTAAAGCAAGATACAAGTAACTTTTTAACCCAGGCAGACTTAAGCAATGAAGAAAGAGCTGCTCACTTCACCTGGGAGCCCATTTCATACTCAGGGAATTCAGGGAACTTGTATTGGAGCAGCAGCTTTTAGCTACTTAATGTCACATCAATTTCCACCTTCTTCACCACATCACTTTCCATCTGCAGCTACATTCACATACAGACTGCTAAGAAATAGCATTATGATTGTTTACCAGCTCTGAGAAAGGGTAAAAACCTATCCATCAGAACCAGGCAAAATTCTCCCTTCTAAGCAGAAATGAATATTTCTGACATACTTGTGCTTAACCAGAGCAAAACTGAGCACGTGGCCTAGCAAAGATAAAAATATCTAGCAGATTCCTTTGGCAGAAGGAGAACAAATCACACATCTGACCTGATCACAGCAGACAAAACAGCCTCATCCCAACATCATTTAGACCCCCGTGATATCAGGAGGAACACACTGCTGATGTAGAGAACAGAATGAGCACTTTTTGCTCCATTAGTACAGTGGTACTTATGTGCATGCACTGGAAAATAAGGGAGAAAAATACACATTCACAAGCTGCTGTTGCCAAACATTATCCTTAATGTGCAGCTCCACTCAGGCTGCAAAGGGGATTGAGCAGTGGCCAGCTGTAATCAAGAATATTGTTAAATTACAAGCTGTTGCAGACCTGCTGGGTTTGTAACAGCAGCAAACATCAACCAGCAGGACCTGAGAGGCACCACCCTCTCCCAAAGCAGAGTCATAAGCAGTTTCATTAAAAGTCCAGCTGGAATTTATATAACCTACAAGGAAAACTCAACTTACAATGTAGTTATTGAGTTCCTTGCAGTGCATTTCCCCTTTGGCCTGTTCATGGGTAGAAAGAAAAATAAAAATCCACCTTAATTCTGTGTATGCCGGGGGCTTCTTTAGGGCAAAGAGCTTGTCAGACATTGTTGAGAAAATTACCATTAACCCTTTCAGCACAGGATGTGGTGGGCTCTGCTGTTCTGCAGTGAACTGAGGTATTTAAACTTTAAGGACAGGACCTATATAAGGAGTTTCTAACCAGAAACCAGTCAAGCAGGTGTTACACTGACACCAAGGACACAGCTGGTCATAGTTTCTGCCAAGGATTCTTTTCCCTGATAACAGCTGCTCCAAGCGCAGCTTCTGCTAAATCAAAAATTCCAATTTCATTGCAAAAGACATATAGAGGCTTAAGGTAACTGCACACCACCACCCATGACTTTGTGAAACCACTTGCTAGGGCATAATGACTTCATGGAAAAGCTATTGCTGAAAGGCATTTTCAAGCTGGAAGCCAACCCAGTGCTAACACAACCCTCCAGACAAAATAATGTATTTCCAACTTTCAGTGTTTTGTAATACCTGGGAACATGCAGATGGGTCTGCAAAACAGAGAAGCAGAATTCAAATTCAACTAAGAACTTCCCAGAGGCTTAGGAACAGCACAGTTGCTGTCATTCAGATCTCCCTGTCATCACTGGAAAAACATGGATTAAATGAGCCCATTCCTTCCCTGCCTGTACAAGAGCCATTGGGAATGGAGCTTCTAACGCCAAGAATTCAGTATCCACATTACATGACATTTCTCCAGGCTCAGCATCAAGACACGTGGCACTAACCCATCAGCCTCATTTCTCCTTGCTCAGTTCTTTTCTTTTCTTCCCTCTGAACACCTTTTTTTTCCTTTCACCATCATTGTACAAGCAGATCCACACCACAAACAGCCACCTGTCAGCAGGAATCCAACAGACTGGCCAGAGGCAGCACTGTCCATCTCCTCTGGAATTTTTTGGCTTGCCAGGCTCTGGGGCTTTATAACAATAAAGATGAGAAAAGCACAGTCCTCCAATGCCAAAACAAGCAGAATTTAAAGTATGTTCTGCTGGGAAAAATAAAAATCACTGGGAACTGAACAGCACAAAGACTTCATCCATGAAAAGGTCTGCCCCCCAACTGTGCTGTTTCTCCAAATGAATCCTCTAAAATCAGAATAAATCTGTATCACAGTGCTGAAGCTGCAAATGGCAAAACAGCCAATCCAAAAATGACAAATGAAAAGATATCTGCTCAAACAGGACATGTGAAGAGTCAGCAAGGCAGGCAGCAAGTCTCTATTTCTGCACAGGGAGGTGGGGTTATCATGTATTACTTCCACACAAGAACTGGCTGCCCCTGGAGTACGGAAAGCTGAGAACTGTTTGGATTTCAGATGATACAGAAAAAGACACAGATATGTGGGCTTGAGGAGGTTTCAGCTGAGGACTTCACAGAGGCAAGCCTCTCCTGACACAGCCTTTCCATTGAATAAAGCTGCTGCACATGAACAAATCCAGTCAAAGCAACTGGATTTGCTCAAACACTGGAGGCCGTGGAGTTTGCCTTTTGGAGCTTGTCACCCATCCCCAGCCATGACAAACACAACTGCAAAGCTGTGCAAGCAACTCTGAGCTGGCATCCACCACCTCTCAAATGTGGGGATTTTACATAAACTCCACCTTAAAAGAATAGTAAATAACCAGAGAGCACCTAATGCCAGAAGACATAAAATGCTGCCAGGTGTTCATTAGCCTGACAGGCTGTTCACTAGATAGACCAAAGCCTGAAAGCAGTTGTTAATATTATTCAATCAAATGATTTTCCAGGACCTGTAAGAGGGCACAGTTAGAACATTGTACAGCTGTTCTATAGGAATAGTTCTAGGCCTTACATCCAAATATTTGATCTAATGCAGCTTCAGGCATTCTATGTTTGAGAACTTTTAGTGTCTCATTCTTGGTGCTGAATGAATGCCTGGATGAGGGAATGTGACAGAACTCTCAGCATTCAACACAGCAAGATGTAAATCACTTAAAACTCAACGATGTCAAATTTTAGTATTGCCAAAGTTATAAATAAGGAATCCATTGTTAACAGAGCTACAGCAGCAGGAGAGGCAGAAGTGTCTGTTAGCTATACAGCAAGCTTCAAATTACATTTGGATTGTCTTCCTAACATGGGAATATGGGAGAGCACCAGGAGAGGGTGAACGATAGCAGCTCCAGCAGTTCATCAAATCCTGAAATGGTTTGGGTTGCAAGGGACCTCAAAGCCCATCCAGTTCCAGTCCTCTGCCGTGGGCAGGGACACCTTCCACTATCCCAAGGTTGCTTCAACCTTGGATACTGGCCTTGGACACTTCCAGGGGGAAGGGCCTTCCCACCCTCACGGGGAAGAATCTCTTCTGAAAATCCAGTCCTCAGAACAGTTCCATTTCTCTGCCTCCACCTTGGAAGCAGGCTCCTCAAAACAGCAGCCTGCCTGGTAAAAGGAAATTTCAACTGGATAGTCTTTATGGTGAAGAAATAAGTAACACTGCAAAGAGGAGGCACAATACCATTCTGTGTGAAAATACCTTCCATTTTGCCATGTGCCAAGTGGCAAAAGCAGAAACAAAGGAACAGAGCACTGAGAACAAGGCAGGGGAAAACATCCTGGGAGAACCCTCACCTGCAGGGAGGACTGAGCCTCCTGAGTTTGTTGCCTTGAACCTAATGGCATCTGCCAGACAGACTTTTGGTGAGGGTTTCCAGTTATCCAACTATCTCAGTTCTGCAAATGCTCAAAATCACACTTGGAAACAGTCTTAAGCTGCACAAGCACAGTCTGAGCAAAAATAAAAGTTCTTTTGAGCCCCTCCCGTAATATATAGGTAAAGTTTTGTTAAAGTTTTCTTTCCTGGGCAAGAGTTTTGCTTGGAGCACCAAACAGATTAACTGAAAATGAAGACCAGTTTGATAAGTAGTTAAAAAAATTAGAAAGGAGAAGCTTGCAGAAGTGTGATAACACCTGGTCACAAACAGCACACACACACTCCAGCTCAGCAATGCAAGAGGGATTACGTGCTGGCTGTGCAAGATCTCAGAAAGGACTTTACAGATGGCCAGAGCATGTCTGGGAGTATTGTCAGCATCTCAGCCAAGATGAAGGAAGTCAACAGAGTCAAGGCATGACAAATTCAAACACTAAACTTCCCTCCCTCCAACATAAATCCTTCCTGAAATTTAATTTAATTTCAAGATTAAGGAATGAGCTGTGGCCTGGCTTTAATTCTCAGTGGAAATATTCCACCTCCCAGTCATATTCCCCAGTGTATGTTTCTACTCAGCATATGGTGCACAGAAAGCACAAACAACCCTGAACACCTGGAGAATTTTTTCTCTGAAGGTCCCCACAATCTACCAGGCTCAAGCCCTCAGCCAGGGTTGTCAGGCCTGGGGCTTTAAGAAGGGCATTCAAGCAGAGGAAGAACAGGAAATGCAGGGCAATAAAGCAAGACTTTAATTCAAAAGATGCACCTTAAATTCAAATAGCAAAAAGGACAGGAGAACATTGGGAAGCTCTTCAAACAGCCTTAGGGAGGGACAACATTCCCTTGAACAGTAAGGAAAACATCACCAGACCATTACAACAAATCCAGCCCCCAGACAACAAGGAGGTGTCAATTTTAAGTCAACTAATGATTAGCCAGGCTGATGGAAATAGGTCAATCATTGCTGCAAGCAGAGTACCAGAAATCTGAGCAGTGCAGGTAGCGAAAGGAGAGCTCTGGGAGGGCACAGAGGAGCCAGTGCAGGCAGTGGTGGTGACATGAAAGCTGTTCTTTCCAGAGTTTGTCAGAACATCTCCCAGGGGAACAAACGACATGCTGTCCACTGCTCTGGCGGGCACCGGGCTGCCTTTTATACAAAAACACCCAGTACAATCCAGTGTCTGTTCTGTATGAAAAAGTTGTTTTGGTCTACAGATTAACAATTCCCTTTAGACAGGCTCCATTAAAGAGTCTATCCAGAATGAAGAAAAACAAATATTTAGTTGGTTCCCTTCTGTGTTTCTGGTTATTTTGTTTAACATTATTATTTCACCAGCAAAGCCAGCTGGAGTTCACAGTCAACATCCTTTGCAATGTCCTTACATTCACTCCTAGCAAGGAAAGCACTTTTTAACCAATTATAGCTTTCTCTGTATCAATAAAGTTACTTGTGAAGGCACTCAGTCTCCACAAATATGCTGGGTTTTTTTAAAAGAAATAATTTTAAATGAAAGCTGCTCTAGTCTCGCAGCAGACAGGATTTTATTCAGTACCAAGTCTCCTCACACCACCTCCGACACACAGATGCCTTTTAGAGCTGCTGGCTGACAACTACAGACACTCCTTGAAGCAGCTCAGTTACCAGGAAAACTGGATCAGCACATTCAGTTCAAAAGAACATGTCTTTGGACAAGAATCCTGCCCAGAGTAAGAAAACTGTATTCATCCTATAAAAAGCACATGCCATCATGTGATGACATCGGGTCTGTCAGCGCTGCCTTTGCACAACCGGTGCTGCAGCAGCCTGACAAGACAGGCAGGTGTGGTTTGGGATCAGCCACTGATGGAGTGGCAGAGAGGCCCAGTCATCCACATCTCCTGCTCTGCAACTGCCAGGAGAGCAGCAGCACCTCGCTGACATCACCCAACACCTTTGGAATTATCCTGTCACGTTTGTACAGGGTGACACCTAAAGAACCACCAGGTTTTGATGGAGATTGTGAAACGCTGCTCAGGGGAAGATCTGCTGTTCTGTTCTCTTCCATACCCTTCTCACTAGCAAAGGAAAAATAATACATGCAGCAGGTTCATGGAGTGACTCGTGTTTAAGAATATTTTTGATCCTAAGATCAAGAGAAATCACAGCTTTGAAAAAAGATCACCTCAAACAACAATTAGATTATTGTACAGGTCACAGATGAAGTTATACAGTAACAACTCACTTTTAAGTCTGCATCAATTTTCACCCTGGAAGAATAATTGAAGTTATTAAATGTTCTTTTCCATATTCTGTTTCTTCCCTTCTGCTGGGAGGACACATCTGCCACATGAAAACTCCACACCTCCCGTGCTGGGGCAGTGCCAGCACTGGGTGCAGACGGTTTTACCACTGTGGTATTCTTAGTTGTTTATTTAAACCACGCTGATGCAGGAATTCCATTGGTCCTTCCAGTTCAATTACTTTTGAATTCCCTGAACACAGGCAGCATTCCTGCAATTCACATTAGCGCCAGAATTTTCAGGGCTACTTGTGGCTCTCCTTGGCCGTGTAGATTCAACAGCATCAAAGCAAACACTATCGGATCACAGCAAGGGAACAAAGTGAAGCAAAAGCCACAACACAAATTAAGGGGGATATCAGAGTTTCGAGGCGAGGCGGCAGGACAAAGGAAAACTCAGAAAACACCGCAGCAGCTTTCAGCAGCTGCCGGTTACATCAGTCAGCCCTGGGGCAGAACGGAAAAATGCCAACGTCAGGATATACGGGATAAACCCAGACATTTTCAGCAGGTGGAGAGCTGTGCAAACAGATTTTAAAGTAGCTCGACCAGACACTGTCTTAAGCTGTGCCAGGGGAGGTTCAGGTCGGACATTTGGAAAGATTTCTTCACAGAAGGGGTGATTAAATGCTGGAATGGGCAGCCCTGGGAGGTGGTGGAGTCACTGTCTCTGGAGGTGTTTAAGGAAAGACTGGGTGGCACTCAGTGCTCTGGTCTGGGTGACGGGGTGGGGATCGGTCACAGGTTGGACTCGATGATCTCAGAGGTCTTTCGAACCTAATTGATTCTGTGAGATTTCCCTCTGTCTCTTTTCTCTCTTTAAAGTCGCGATTCCTAAACTTCCACCGCTGCTCCGTGGGTATTTCCAGCCTGTGCTGGCCGCTCCCCCGGCCCGGCAGAGGCCGGAGCGCGGTAGCGAGCTCCCTGCCCGCCGCGGCCCCGGCAGAAGGAGGTCACCCTGGAGGACTCGCCGCTCCCTCCCCGCCTTTAAAAATAGCCGTGGACGGAAGGAGCCTCCCGGGGCCGGCCCTCTTCTACCCGGCCCCCAGCGCCGCATCCCGCCGCGGGCAGCGCTGGCTCAGACAGGCCGCGGGCCGCGCTGACCTTCCCCGGGCCCGGCCCCGCCGAGCGCCCCCGGCC